>NC_068287.1:26010311-26200311 GCF_025860055.1 Xyrauchen texanus
ATCTAAAGAACCAAAACTAATTATACCATCATTGTAAGATTTTTTTTGTTGATTTGACATGATTTTGAAACAAAGCTTGGCAAACAGTTTTGTACATTTCTTTTGGAGTTTTTGAAGTCTTTCCCCATTCCAGTGTATAAGATCTGTCCTTGCATGACCAAAAAAAACAAAATAGCTGCCCTGGCATCTTTTGCGAAAATGATCTTTCAATATTCCCTTCATTGTGCCCCTCTCTCAACATCTCTGTTGCAGATAGAAAAGGATCTTTTGCGGACCATGCCCACAAATGCATGTTTCAACACTTTGTCAAGTGTGGGAGTGCCCAAGCTCAAGCGGGTCCTGAGAGGGCTGGCATGGCTTTACCCAGACATTGGATACTGTCAAGGCACAGGCATGGTGAGAGGCCACAATATCACATACTCTACGACTTTCTGCAATCTTACATTCTGGTTATTGACTCAGATATAAGACTCTTTTGTGTATGGTCTCTGATGAAGGTGGTGTCTTGCCTGTTGTTGTTCCTGGAGGAGGAGGATGCTCTTTGGATGATGTGTGCTCTGATAGAGGACATTCTGCCTCCCTCTTACTTCTCCTCCACTCTGCTGGGAGTGCAGACTGACCAACGTGTGCTCAGACAGCTCATAGTGCAGTACCTACCTCGCCTAGATCAGCTGCTACAGGAGCACGACATTGGTGAGATGCTGGAGAGAGGGACAATTAATTCACAAAGAATTATCACATTTGCCAAAGAGACTGGATTAATGAATGCTGCCTTATCAGTCATGTTGAAATTATTATACGACATAGACATGGATGGTACCACAATGTCTTAAATAAATAGTGAAGAAACTCTGGATTTTATTAAGCCCAGATTTTCCAAGTTAGTGGTGTGTTATTTAAAACAATCATGGCTGAAGCTATAAATACACTAAAATATATATATATATATATATATATATATATATATTAGTTAATGGTAAATTGGAATGAGCCATTGTTATATTAAATGACTGTACAATTTAGTTTGTATGCAGGTAGTTTTTCACAAATGTTAAACGGAGTAAACAAAAAAAATATATAAAATACATATGTAAAGCATCAAGTACATAGCTAATGTGCACCCTTTACACTTCAGTTTATTGCACCTATGTTCAAAGGCTCCCTGTCTTTTTTGCTTGATAAAAAAAAAGACAAAGAATTATGAAATTGCACAACAACCAAAATCACTTGAATGTACAAAATTTGTTATTATGACTTCCAAACTCAGGAACTTCCTGATAGAATACATAATATGAAGTAATTGTGGCTCAAGCTTGATGACAAAAGAGACAAACGCATACGTTGTATGTGGAGAGGGGGATGTAATGGGGCCTCATATAAGTACATTGTGAACACTACATCTGACTACCGTTAATGTGTTTTTTCTTTACTGTCCTCTTAGAGCTGTCTTTAATAACACTGCACTGGTTCCTCACTGCCTTCGCCAGTGTGGTGGACATCCGTATCTTGCTGCGAATCTGGGACCTGCTCTTCTATGAGAGCTCTGTGGTATTATTTCAGGTCACACTGGGTATGCTGAAGATCAAGGTAACTCGCCAACTCCTTGGTTGCGTCACTCTATTGATTGACTTGGTAGTAAAAAAAAAAAAAAACATTAACTAAGCCTTCATATGTCAAACAAGGCAATTATGAGTGTTTTTGTTTTCACAAACAAACTTGTATACTACTTCATATTTGATATGCCAACAAACATTAATCCTCTTGAATGGTAAAGGAAGATGAGCTGGTGTCATCTGAGAACTCCGCATCAATCTTCAACACACTATCAGACCTGCCCAGTCAGCTGGAGGATGGGGCAGCAGTGCTGGGAGAGGCCATGCGTCTGACAGGATCTCTGTCTCAGGAAAACCTGGATGCTCACAGACACAAGCATCTAGCCTACATCCTGGCAGAACAGGCCCAGCACAACTCCAACAACTCCCATTCACTAAACAACTACAACAAGGTTAAAACATGAACACAATCTCAGTGTAATGCACATACTTTAGCATCTCAGTGACAGTTTCCCACACATTTAAAGAGATAGTTCATTTAAAAATTAAAATAATTTTGTTAGATACCTACCATCATGTTGTTTCAAACCTTTATGGCCTTTTTCTGTTGAACACAAAGGCTACGTTCACACTGCAGCTGAGTGTGGCCCAAATCATATGTGACACAGATCTGTTAATTGGATGACCTTGTGAACAGTCACAAGCACTTTGAATCTGATATTTTCCTCCGATCTGGGCCACTTTCATATGTGGAAATAAATCGGATGCATAACTGATTTTTTCCAATGTGGCTTCAGTCTGAACAGCCAGGTCAAATGTAAATTTGAATTTTTATATCAGTGTAAATATATAACAAACTATTTATATATAAATTTTTTTATTAAAGCTAAAGTTGACCCACAAATATATATATTTTTTTAAACTGTCATTCATAAGTATTTGAAGTATTAAAAGGAAATCATATATCCCTATTTATTATATAATAAATGTATATATTTGTAGTGATATATGAAGAAATCACTTAAGATGAATGAAGCACACATGCACCTTAAGAAATATTACGATTTTAATGACAATTAAACATGAAAGCTCTTAAAGAGACAATTCATTTTCATAATCACAGTTATTTGTTTGACAGTTAATTGTCTGCCAAACTTTATAATCGTGCTAATAGTTACAGGTCAGTTAAAGAGTGTCTGCCGTTCAGACCAGTGTCTGATATGGGTTACATTTAAAATGTAGTTTGAACAAACTTACAAAAGAAATCTGATTTGAGCAGAAAATCACATTTGGGCCACATTCAGCTGTGGTATGAACAAAGCCAAAAGGAGATGTCAGGCAGAAGGACAGCCTCAGAAACTATTCATTTTCATTGAAAGATTGAATTTAAGGCAATGGCAACTGAGCCTGTCAATTTCTACTTTTGTGTTCCATGGAAAAAAAGAAAGTCCTACAGGTTTGGAACAATGTGAGGGTTGGTAAATGATGACAGAATTTTCATTCTTGGGTAAACTATCCCTTTAAATGTTAAACTTGTACTCCCTTAGTCTCTCGGAAAATAGAAGTTATGATTGAAGGCCTCCTCGTATGAGGCATTGATGTAAATTACTTCTCTCAAATGACTTAGCCTTGTGGGTAATTGTGCAGGTGGTGCGTAGACAGAGCCTGCACAGGAAATCCACCCTGAGTTCGCTGCTCTTCGGGGAGGATGAGGTTGAGGCGCTGAAGGCCAAAAACATTAAACAAACAGAGTTGGTTGCGGCGTTAAGAGAAGCCATCAGCTGCACTGCAGAGCACTTTCACTGCCTGGACCCCCGCAATTGCAGCACTGTAAGAGCTACTCAATCACAGCCATCACAGTTCTGAATATATCAAGTCTAATTTAATTATAAGTTGAACATTTGTGTTCTCAGGAGCACAAAAACCAAAACACTGCGAGTCATTTACCACTGCAATAAGCTAATCTGATGACTCGCTGAATTGGGCCTATGTATCAGGAAATTAGCAACATGCTCGCATTCCCTGCAAACAAATCATGAATCATGTAGAAACTTGGGTTGTTATTCAATTAGAATAATTAATGGCATCAGGCTGGATATACTTCAATATTGGAATTTCTTTATCTAGATTGATATAGAAAGACAAATATAAGTTTAACATAATTTATGCCATTATTTTTCAGTTCTTTGTTGAGTTCTGATAATACAATTTTGTGAATCACTTGAAAACTTTTTTTGTTAACTTGGATTCTTCATTCTTATTTTTATAAATGTATTATCAATGTCTGTTTCCGGGTATGGCACGGGACCCATCTTTATGGTGGTAGCTTGTGAAAGGAACAGTGACACGCTCCTTCCCTCCGTAGTACTAGGGTCTTCTCCTTGGGCAAGAGAAGAATAACCCTAAAGCCTACGTTACTAGGGTTACCAAGTTCTCTTTTACCTTGATACTCATCCCCTGTGGGGACCCGGGGTAGAATAGATCCCCAGCACCCCCATGCTGTTCGTAAAAGTCCATTTCTGTGGAGGAAGAGGTCCTGGTGCTTGAGGAATGTGGTTAGCTGTGGCTTTCCCAGGTCCAACACAGTGCTTTGGCTCTAACTTAATATAGATGGGAGGTTGAAAGGACCTGATCCAATCAAGCGGCTAGTCATAACGTGGCCTAGATGGTCTTTGGCAGTTCAATCAGCCATATTTTACTCATCCTGAAGGCAATGGCTTGGGGTCAATCAAGTAATTTGAATTCTCAGTTCTTCTTGCTCGAGTATATCATCTCTGTATCTCTGGTGCATATCTGCAGGAGATCCGTGGCTCTGTGCATCTCCCTGTTGTGCTCCAAGGTGGGTGGGGAGCAGAGATGATGAAACCAAATAATACTAACATGGCTAACAAACGAAACCCAAAAAGACGAATGTTGGATCAGAGTTTGGTTGTGTTTTCCCAACAAATTGCAAAATGGCAGAGGTTTATTCTTGAATCTTTATCATCCGACACACACCCCTTACCAAGTTAACCCCTTTCGCAATACAGAAAGGAATCTCCGTTTTAGCAGCGACTGTCAAAGATATGAAGAAGTTGAGATCTGTTCAGATCCTTGTGGAATGTGCAAAGAAAGCTCATTCTGATAATCTAATACATGCTAATGTATTTGCTGGTGTTCCTATGAAAGTCTCTTATAACCCACATCTAAATAACAGCAGAGGAGTAATCCACACAAGAGAACTTCAGGATATGGATGAGGTTGAAATGGCCTCAGAATTAACACAGCAAGGAGTAACAAATGTGAAGAGAATCACAATAAAAAAGGGGATCAAATAATAAAAACTAGCACATATATCATGACTTAACAAATCCCAACCACCAGAAAGGATCCGATTAGGATATTTGAGTGTTCCTGTTGATATCTTCTTTCCTTATCTTTAAGATGTTTTAATTACCAGTTTGGTCATGGCTCTGCTGAATGTAAGAATAAGCCTATTTGATGTAGTTGTGGAGAAGGACATGTAACTTGTTCAAAGCCATCAAAATGTATTCATTGGAAAGGTGACCATCGAGCCTCATCAAAAGATTGTCCTATTTGGATCAAAGAAAAAGGAATTAAAATGTAAAATGCCTTAAAATGATGAGCTACCTGGAAGCATGCAAAGAGGTTGAGAAGCTAACTAATTTCAAATTTGAAACATTCTTTGCCTCTGTAGCTCAAAACAGAAGGTGCAAGAAACTTCAAGTCAGACTCAAACCAGTGAAGATTAAAGCTTGATAGTGGAGAATTCTCTCTCTTTAAAAGGAAAGAAGACACAGCATGGCACAACAACCAAAGGCTAGTCAGGAAAGTACATTGAACACATAAAGGACATTGATATGGAGAGGATATTAGTCCCCTGTAGACATAGTGCCTCCCCTAAGGATAGGAGTAGAGGACATATTCCTGTTCTACCCACCTGATGGTTAGTCACATTATTCAGTGGAACTGTTGAGGAGTTAAGGCAAATTTTGCAGAACTTCAGAATCTAACTGCTATGCTTAATCCTCTTGCTGTTTGTCTCCATGAGATGTATTTTACACCAAACAGCACTTTTTCTCTGAAACAATTTATAAGTTTGAATGCATATGGCCCAAATATACATAATCCGTCTTGCGGGGAGGCCATATTATTAAGACAGGATATAATTCACAGTCAGATCACAATAGACACCCACCTACAAGCAATAGCTTTCCGTATAACTCCACAAAACCATTACTTTGCTCAATTTATATACCCCCTGTTGTTACCGTGACCTTGCAAGATTTGAACAAACTAGCTGACCAGTTGCCATCCCCTTACATCATTATGGGTGACTTTAACAGCCATAGTCCATTATGGGGAGGAAGCCACACTAATGTGATGGGTAAAAGAGTTGAAGACTTTATTAGTAATAATGCTCTGTGCCTCTTCAATAATGTTTCAGATACTTACTTACACTTGGGACATGGAACATATTCGGCCATTGACTTGACAGTGTGCAAGCCCGAGTTATTGCTTGACTTTTCGTGGAAAACCTGGGATGACCTATGTGGAAGTGACCACTTCCCTCTGATACTCACCTCTACAAGACTAGACATCCAACAAAGAATCCCAATACGGCAACTCAAAAAAGCCATATGTTATGAAAAATGTGTTATGAAAAATTTTACATGGTGATTAAAAATAACCAAGACCCGGCAAAAAGCTTTCTGACACTAATTGAAATAGCAAATCAAACTATTTCTAAGACATCATCAAAGCCACATTGCAAGTCTAACCCATGGTTCAACGACAACTGTAAAAATATTATTAAATCCGGGGAAAAAAAAAAGAGCGATTTTTCAACAAAACATCCAACAACAGAGAATCTTGCGAGATTAAAAAGGTGTTGGGCACAAGCACGCAGACTCATTAATGAGAGAAAAAGACATCTGAAGGAGTTTTGTATTTAATCTACATCAGATACACCAACCAAAAAGATCTGGGATATGATTCGAAAGATGAAAAACCGGGGAGGTGGAACACAAATTCAACATATTAAACAAAGGCACTCTATTAATTAAAAAACAGGAAATGGCAAATAAACTTTAGAAAAGTCTTTTGTAAAGAACTTCACTAGAAAACTGTTGACATCATTTCAAAACAATAAGAATACAACATGAACAGAAACCCCTTGATTTCTCATCAAACAATATGGAATCATATAATCAGCCTTTCACAGTGGAGGAGAGCTTTAAAGTGCGCTCATAATACAGCAGTTGTACCAGACAAAATTCATTGAGTTTTTGAAGCATCTGCTTCACAGTACTACTGCTCCTCCTGGAAAAATTTGTATACTATCTGGAGAACAGGAAACTTTCCTTAATCCTGGCAAGCATCAATAATTATACCCATACCGAAACCAGGCAAGGACCATTCTGACACTAACAATTATTGCCCAATAGTCAATAACCATTAAGTGTGGATACTAGAGACTGACCACAAGATCAGTGAATTCCAGTGTAGGTTTAGAAAAGGAAAAAGCACAGTGGATCACCTTATCAGAGTTTCTGTCTAACATAAATCTAAAATTCCTTATTTAATTTTATGTTTTCTGATATTTAAGCTGTTCTCGCCATGTGGATAACCTTGTTGCTGGCATGATGCTATAAATAAATACATAATCACTGTCTCTATTTTAGGATTTGACTCCTGACTACTCTATGGAGAGTCATCAAAGGGATCATGAGAACTTCCTGGTCGTATCTCGGAATCGTCGGAGAAGAGCCAAAGCCTTGCTTGACTTTGAACGGCATGACGATGATGAACTGGGTTTTCGGAAGAATGACATCATAACAGTAAGCACCTACTATTTCTGTCATCTGAGCATATTAACTAATTCTATAGATTTTTTTTCCTTATCTGTGTACTTCTGTGCCCATTGTTAGATCGTCTCACAGAAAGATGAGCACTGCTGGGTGGGAGAGCTGAATGGTCTGAGAGGTAAGCTGTGATACAACTATAACCATTAAACCAATCTTCCAAAGTTGTTGTAGCTTTAACTACACTCAGAAAACCTTAAAACAAGAATGTGTTAAAGCAAAATCAGTATATCAGTCAGTATCTCCTGCAACTCTTGAATATTTTTAGGCTGGTTTCCTGCTAAATTTGTGGAAATCTTGGATGAGCGAAGTAAAGAGGTATGTGCAGTTACATTTTTGTGTAATGGCTAAAAAATTTCTTTGCTTAGAAACTGTTGCATGGTTTCTGATAAGTTCATTTGCTTTTGTACTTTTTAAAGAATATCTGTGTTGTCTTTCAGTACTCTCTGGCTGGAGATGACACTGTTACTGAGGCAGTGAATGATTTGGTTAGAGGGACATTGTGTCCTGCACTCAAGGCTATATTTCAGCATGGCCTGAAGAAGCCCTCCATACTGGGTGGACCCTGTCACCCCTGGCTCTTCATTGAGGAGGTACCTATTACCACCTTCAAACTTAGAATGAATTAGAATATTAGCACATGTAAATATGGTACTGTAAATACTACTTGGCAATTGAGAGGTTTATTGTTTTCTTTACTCCATAAATATTTTGTAGCAGGTTGGTTTTTTTTAATGTGTAGATGTATATACTGTATGTTAGTAGTATATGTTAAAGCTGGTTGTGTGTATTGATCACAGGCAGCCAGCAGGGAAGTGGAGAGGGATTTCAACTCTGTCTACTCCAGACTGGTGCTGTGCAAAACCTACAGGTGAGACCCATACACATACAATTACGGACGTGGCGGAACCTAACTGCAAAACTTGCTTCCTTAAAAATGCTTTGTTGATGTTATAGCTGGTCTGATCCTTGTCTCTTCAGGTTAGATGAAGATGGGAAGGTTCTCACACCTGAAGAGCTGCTTTACAGAGTGAGTTTGAAATCTTCATTTTCATATTCATGTTAAACTGTCAATTACACCATTGAAAAATCCTCAAAGAGATAGTTTACCCAAAAAAGAACTCATTTCCACATCCTCATGCTGTTACAAATCCATACTTTCTTTTTGATGTGGAATACAAAAGGAGATGTTAGGCAGAATGTTAGAGACCAATAGCTACAGTCACCATAAAGCATTATTATTATTATTCAATAATCATCTGAACACGATATTCATGATTCACCCCAAACTTTCATAAAAATATAAACAAGGATTTTAGTGAATGCAAAGCACTCCAGTTTCACTTTAATGATTGTGTAATGGCAAATACAGTACACCAATGACAAAAGCATGACAATTTGTATGACAATTATTTGTCATAATCATGCAGGCCCTAAAACAGACAATTAATTATCATTGTTGCAGTTATTTGTTTGACAGTATATCATCAGCCAAATTTCAGAATTTTGACAGCCCTAGTCACCATTGACTTTCATTGCATCTTTTTTCCAAACTGTGCAATTAGTCATATGGTTTTGAAACCGCATTAAAAGTAAAAAAAAAAATATATATATATATATATATATATATATATGAATTTTTATGTTTGGGTGAACTAACCCTTAAAAAAATTGGTTCAGGCATTAACCATTAATCACTTGTTCTTTGAGTTTCTTTTAATGCCGGCTTTACATTTGTATGTTGAGTGCTCTCAGTCTGTCATCTTAGGCAATGCAGTCTGTTAATATGAGCCACGATGCTGCACATGTTCAGATGGATGTCAAATTCCGTTCGCTCCTTTGTGTGGGGCTAAAGTAAGTCACTTGTTACCCTGCTGTCACATCTTATTTAATTTGTTATTTTGCTTTTTCCACATCTTGTGAAAAAAAGGCAAGTACTTCGTTAGTAAGTTTTGTGTGTGTGTGTGTGTGTGTGTGTGTGTGTGTGTGTGTTGTGGCAGTGAGCAGGTGTTGCACCTGTGGCTGGAGGTACTGTGTTCCAGTATGAGTGCAGTGGAGAAATGGTACCATCCTTGGTCTTTCCTGCGCAGTCCTGGCTGGGTCCAGATAAAGTGTGAACTCAGGTAAGACCAAGACTGTTGACAGGTTGATAAGAATAGTAGAAGACGACTCAGGAATTGAGTGGGCATGAGCAGATCAGTTCATTGAAAGTAAAATTCAGCTCAAAAGATTAAAGTCCTTGGTCAAAGGCATACATTAAGACAAGTCCTTTACAGACCATTTAATGTATTTAGGCCAAGTAGCTTCAGCTGTTTCTAGTTAGCTGATTCTTAAACTAAAATTATTTCTTGCTAGGAGAAATCAACATTGCAAATATATTTTAGCTCATCTGTGTGTTACAGGTTTCCCATGGTCATGGAAAACCTAGAAATATCTGGCAATTTTAGAATTGTGATTTACAGGTCTGGTAAAGTCATGGTAGTTAATAACATCCTGAATAGTCATGGACATTTCTATAATAAATTTAAGTTTATCTGGTTATGCCCAGGTCTAATATATTAAATCATCTAGAAATGCTCTTAATCATCTGTAATTACAGCTAATTTATTTTAACAATTGGAAAAGTCATGGAGATTAATTGGACGAAACCTGGTGTTAGGAACTACTACCATGAATGTTCACTTGTTTTTGTTTTTATTATATATCTTGTGTGTATATCTGACATGAGTTTGTGTGTGCTACTTTTAGAGTTCTCTCAAAGTTTGCCTTCAGTCTGTCCCAAGACTGTGAGCTGCCTACCAAAAAAGAGGTGAGAGCTCTGCAATTCAGACACATTCACTCAGTGTCTCAAAAGATTATCCCTTCCCACACACAAATACACACAGACTGCACACAGGGTAACATGTGTTTGCGTGTTTTATCTGCCATTTCAGAAGTCTCCCATTCTGAAATCAGAAGTGGTGGATGTCTTGGTCCAACATCACCTCTTTAGTTGGGACCTCTAGGTAATGCTGACAATGAGTTAGCCTGATGCATAGTAACTAGCTGCAAAACAGCCAGTGGTGGTAGTAGTAGCTTTGGTGCTGGGAGTGTCCCTCTCTCTTGTTGTCTACCATTTACATGTTACATAATGTGACTACTGAGTAAACCTGCTAGAACTAAACCTCTGAGAACTGGTTCAGCAACCTTTGTGTGAAATACTAATTAAAACACTAAAGCAAATACTAATCTCTGCCAATGTTTTAACTCTGAAAAGACCCTTGTATTCCAGTGTGCTTATAAGGATAAAGGCCTGCTCATGCCCTGTTTGAAACGACTAAATGGCATGAACTGTAATAAACAAAATTCACCAGTACTATTTAGAGTTTGATGCCGAATTTCCATTATCCTCTGCAAAGCCTGTGTATCTGAATGAAAATGAAATGTACTCATTCAGTACAGATTCAGTCACTTGAAGTACTCTTTGCTGAAATGTAGCTGACATGTTAGGACTGGGTGATATGGCCAAAAAAAAATCAACGTAAGATTTACGGTTACATTTTTCAACCTTTTAATGTACTCAACTAAAAAGTAACTCCAACATGATTCAAATAACATGTTCTTTATTGGAATGCAGGGCCATCTGGTTAGAGAAATCAAAGTTATTTTTATTATAGGAAATATAGGCATGCAAGGACAATGCACAAAAGTAAAGTTGGCAACATGGTGTAAATGTAAAATAAATTAAAATCTAATTTATAAAAAAAACAGCTGTTTAGAAATAATAGGATTATAAATAAGAAAGCTGCAAAATACTTCTTAGCCAATGTAGTTAATTTGATCTAATCTAAGTCTATCTAGAATGTTATCTAGAAATCAGTATCTAGAAAGTACTCATTAAACAATTTGTATGTATAATTATAAACTGCTGCCGATAGTCCAGGGCACACGGCCGCCCTCTAGTGGTGCACGCTGAGCAGCGCAGTAGTATTCAATTATTTTATTACAATTTAATTTGCAAAATGTATCAAAACGGTCACTTCCTGAATGTTTGCTATACATGCAGTACACTTGAAACACGTCACAGATCAAAGCAATAATTAGTGATCTATCTGAATCATCATGGTTAAAGGAGTGGTGGTTTATGCAAAACTTTGATTCCGTATTTTTAATAATAAATGTAAATTAGAATTAATCGATATAATTGAAGAAAAAAAAATCACCCAGACCTACATGATGAAATGGAGCTATGAAAGGACAATATTACTGTGATAAGAATATTAATTTATTCCCATTTTGTCTGTAATGGCTTTCCATATCACTTCTTTTTGTTTCACTTGTTTTAGTCCTAGTTCCTTGAAGACATCATCAATATCAGGATCCCTTGACCCATAAGCTAATACATTGTTTCCAAACCACTGTGCCGTGGCACACTAGTGTGCCGTGAAAGATTGTCAGGTGTGCTGTGGAAAATTATCAAATTCCACAAAATAAATAAATGCATGAAAAAATATATAAACATTTCAGGGATCCAAACTCCTCACCTTTCGGAGAAATTCGCCATTTTGAAAGCAGAATCGGTCACTTTTGTGATTGTGAAGAGCAATGATTAATGTGCAAAAGTGAGAGATATTTATACGTGTTAAGGGTCTTTCACATGAATCACGTCAGCGCTGCAGAATACATTGAAGTCTATGAAGTGACATCACAAAAAGTGTTTTTCACACACGTTTTTGCTTCTCCAATAATGTCTTTGAGAGTACTAAGCAACAAGAAATATAAAAACTGTTCAAATTTGTTAAGAGACATTGAATGTTTCCTAATTTCTTTTAATTAAATATTACCTTATCATTACGAAAATCAGAGACCCCAGTTATTGAACTAATTTAAATTCATCAAGAAAAGCTTCGACTTAAACATAAAGGAGTCCTTTTATTACTTTCTGCTATCAAAGCAACTGCAAGCTTTTTTCTCTCTTCCAAATACGTTTTCAATGTTTATTGTGCACACCTCCCGCTTTTTTAGGTGGCAAACTCGTAAAATTGCCCTCTGACGCTTTCTGCAACTCTTGTCATGTGGAGGGCGATGTGGCGCTTGACGCTGGCGTTGGACGGAGCGTTGACACCTCAACTCATGAAATGCGCTTTACAATGACGAAAGAACATTATTGAAACTCAAAATTATTATTTGTCTATTATTGTGATATTTTCTGATAAAAGCCACGTTCAGCGGTTTAAATAGGCTACTGTAGGAAAATGATACCGTAGATCTGCTTTGTGTTTGTAATTCTTCTACTGAGGTCAGTAGATTTGTAGCCATGCAAGTTGTAATAAAAGAGAAGGTAAAGACGTTATTGAAACTCACTATTATTGGATGACAAATAATGCTCAGACTGAAGGAAGACTATAGATCTGCTTTTTTCTTTTAATGCTTAAACACTATAAAGTCTCTTGGTAGATTTTGCTCATGAACGACTCAAAATGATTCACTGACTCACTCATGGCACCTAAGATGCTCATTTGTCACCACCTAGTGACATTTCCAGAAGGGGTCACTGAACTAATCAGTTAATAAAATTGAACAAATTTGTGAAACTGAAGCAAGCCTCACAAATATATATTTTTTTTTGGCAGCTAATTCTGCACAATTGTAAACTTGAATCACTAAAATAGCTGGAATTGGTATTTTGAGCTTATTCTTTAAAAATAATATCCCCAGAGAAAATGTTCGTGGACCAGTGATTGTCTTACCTTTTTCACCCCTCATGAGTTTGTATCCCTGTAATTTGTTGTGGCATTGCAAGAACAAATCTACAAATTAGAAAAGAAGCAAATTTGTTGCTTTTCATTACTTATTTATTGCTCTTGCCACCTGCGACCTCACACAGCGTACCCTACCTATGTGGCTTGTTTTGTTTTGTGCATAGCTGAATTTCAAACATTACAATAAACACACTACTAAGATGGACAGAAAACATGGACAAGTTCTTGAAAAGAAAAAATATTGACGATAGTTAGCCTATGTGGGATAGTGTTGTGCCGTAGAATTTTTTTTAGTCATAAAGTGTTAAAAAAGGTTGGGAAACACTGGGGGGTTCAGCATCTCAACAGTTTTATTACAGCATTACAAACTTTCATAATCTTTGTTAAAAGGTTCATAGGATACATCGTTTAAAAAAAAATAAAAAAATACGGACTTGGTGTGAATAGGCCTTAATGCTGAATTTTCAGATGCCTTTTTCTGGAATACATTTCCCTCACAAACACTTCCTGCTATACAAGTTACTGTTTTAGTGTATGAATTGCCTGGTATTTCACAATACAATGTTATCACAGTACTTACAAAATACTGTTCAAAAGTTTGTTTTTTTAAATAAATGAATGCATCTGTTCACCAAGGATGGTTTAAATTGTAAATAAATACTGCTAATAATATTGCAAATTATTATTATTACAGTTTGAAATAACTGTTTTATGTCAACTATTTAAAGAAAAAAATCAGGGGCTTTTAAACTGACTGTTAGAATGGCCAAAATGTCATTGGTGCAAGTAGCGGATTCTTGGATTTACAAAGTTTGAAGGATACAGCAATTATTTAAACCACAATAGTCATTTGTAACATTATAAATGTCTTTACTGCAATTATTTATCAATTTAAAGCATCCTTGGTTAAAAAAGAAGCATCAATTTATTTAAAAAAGAAAAATGACTTTTGAACGGTGGAGTACATACTTAGGAAAACCTCTGCATTCTGGATGTACGCATCATGCTACTAATACAATTCTTTGATGTGAACTAAGTAGTATTGTAAGGCATTGCCTGGTGTTACAGGTTTCAGAGTGACCGCACATTCACTTGAAACACTGATGTTGGCTCATAGATGAACTCCTGTTCTGATGTTTAGGTACATTGTTAGTGCATCATGGTTCACATTAGTGAACTGCATGGGTTGACTGCTCTCAAGCACTGATAGAATGCCATGTTTAATTACATTACGGTAGTCTTTAAAATCATCAGGCATTCTGAGCACAGTTGTTTTTATTAGTGTGCCATTGGATGCAATTCGGGATGTTGTTTAATCATTGTTATTGCCGACTGCAAAGGCACATTACTGAAGGGCTCACTTTACCCCACTCTGATCTTTTTTCCAGGAGAAAGAGCAGAGGCCTCTGAAGGAGGGTGTTCAGGACATGTTGGTGAAACATCACCTGTTCAGCTGGGATATCGACGGCTAAAAAAATGGTTCTCTCCGGTAGCCCGTGAGCCAAACATATAGCCAAACCACACTCTGCTTTATAACCCATATGCAGGAAAAGAGGACCAGATATGAAAATTCATGTTTATTTCACATACAGCATTATATCACATTAAAATTGTGTTTGTGTGTCTCCTCACAATGATTTCGATTTGACTTGCACCATAGAAGTGACACTGAAAAAACATCTGTCTGCATAAAGGAGTCGAATGCTTCCTGTGCCAAGAGTTTACTCCGTATCAAACTACGGAAAGGGCCATTGTGTGGTATACTTGCAAGCACTTCCTTTTTCTCCTAGTAAGATACATGTTCCACCATTTTGGGCATGATTACAGATTACACTTTTGTTCAGTTACTCAATGGCAGTTAGTAGGAAAGACTTTTGGAATAGAACAAACTGATGCTTCAGATGACTGATCACCTTTCCCTTTGTTTATATTGGGCATGTATAATCAGAGATTAAATCACTACGTTTAGCCAAACAAATATTTTCAATATCAAGCTTTGCTCTATCAAACAATTTAAACCTTTATAAAGAATTTTCAAATAATTACTTTTTTCAAAATAACTGAAGTAAACTCTGCAGCCATCTCCTTTGTTATATTTTAGCATGACTGTAAAAAACAGCCTGTGGTTACCAGTCCCTCATCTGTAAAAATCAAATGAACATGAAATTTCATCAAACCTAGCAAGCCTAATTATGGAAAGTGACCGAGAAAACATATTTTCTGTAATAAGATCTCTTTCTCTCATGTCTCCAAGCAGAATTCTCACTGCTGAAATGTGTAGTTTTGGCTGCAGTCATTAAAATCACTTGATTAAATCTGCCTCTGTTGGGGCTGTGTAGGATGTCAATGATTAATTGTTGGTGGTGTAAAAATGAATCGGCTTTGTGTCACATATTTTGCCATTTCTTATGAACTGTTTAAAGTATAAAGAAGCGAAAAACTAGTATTTACCTTTTTGAAATGTAAATTACATGAAGACATGGTAAGGCTGAGTCTTTAGCTGCGAGTTGCATTGCAGTCTAAACTAGTCATAATGGGTCATGTTGAATTGCAGGCTTTGCAACTCAGTCAGAATGATGTAGAAAGGCCTTCTACGAGAGCCTACTGTGGCACACAAGAAAGGATCCATTTTCTAGTTCTTGTGATTGGAAAAAAGTTCTGTAATGTTTTAGCATGACTAACTCACAGGGCTTTTGATCATATCCACATACACGGATTATGTATACGTAAATAAATCTCTATATCTGTAACATTTCTTGTATTTTATATGTCCAAAACTAACTAAAATAATGGTATAAATATATTAAATATTTGTACATTCTAATTTGGGCTATTGGTTTAAGGATTATATGCTATTAATCATGCTCCTGACCCACTAGTTAAAAACAAGGAATCAGAGGATGTTTGAAGCTTGAAGTACCACCTTCATATTTTTGTGACCCGCAGGGGGCAGTCAGCCCACCTTGCTGAACCTCACTGACCGATAGCAGGTAGCATAAAATTAGTAAAAAGCACCTCAAAGGATGCGTTCTTCCATTTAAATACAGCTGGATAGAGCGCATCAGCATATAGGGTCTCGAGATGTTTTTAAAAACGACTTTAAACTTGACAGCATTTATGACATGAGACGTAACCAAAGTGAGAAGCTCCAAAAGCGTCTGTCTGATGCATGTTTACATAGACCAACAAAAATAGCTCAGATGCAAGAATGTGTTCTGTGAGAACAGCCCTAAAGTCTGCCTCTGACCAATTGCCAGCGATATGCTTATGTTCGTGTTCAGTAATATATTATTCTGGAAGATTAATGTATTTGAATAATCTGATTTATTATTTTTTGTATTATACAATTATTATTAAAATTTTTATACATTGAATTATTTGGGGGGGTCTTTCTCAGCAAATATTAATTGTGATAAATTAAACTACATACAGTGCATCCGGAAAGTATTCACAGAGTTTCACATTTTCCACATTTTATGTTACAGCCTTATTCCAAAATGGATCAAAATTCTACAAACAATACCCCATAATGACAACGTGAAAGAAGTTTGTTTGAAATCTTTGCAAATGTAGAAAAAAAAAAATCATATGTACATAAGTATTCACAGCCTTTGCTCAATACTTTGTTGCACCTTTGGCACCAATTACAGCCTCAAGTCTTTTTGAGTATGATGCTACAAGCTTGGCACACCTACTTTTGGGCAGTTTCTCCCATTCTTCTTTGCAGGACCTCTCAAGCTCCATCAGGTTGGATGGGGATCATCGGTGCAAAGCCATTTTCAGATCTCTCCAGAGATGTTCAATCGGGTTCAAGTCTGGGCTCTGGCTGGGTCACTCAAGGACATTCACAGAGTTGTCCCGTAGCCACTCCTTTGTTATCTTGGCTGTGTGCTTAGGGTCGTTGTCCTGTTGAAAGGTGAACTGTCACCCCAGTCTGAGATCCTGAGTGCTCTGGGGCAGGTTTTCATAAAGGATGTCTCTGTACATTGCTGCATTCATCTTTCCCTCGATCCTGACTAGTCTCCCAGTTCCTGCTGCTGAAAAACATCCCCACAGCATGATGCTGCCACCACCATGCTTCACTGTAGGGATGGTATTGCCCAGGTGATGAGTGGTGCCTGGTTTCCTCCAGATATGACACTTGCCATTCAGGCCAAAGAGTTCAATCTTTGTTTGTCATGGTCTGGGAGTCCTTCAGGTGCCTTTTGGCAAACTCCAGGCAGGCTGTCATGTGCCTTTTACTGAGGAGAGCTTCCATCTGGCCACTCTACCATACAGGCCTGATTGGTGGAGTGCTGCAGAGATGGTTGTTCTTCTGGAAGGTTCTCCTCTCTCCACAGAGAAACACTGGAGCTCTGTCAGAGTGACCATCGGGTTCTTGGTCACCTCCCTGACTAAGGCCCTTCTCCCCCGATTGCGCAGTTTGGCCGGGCGTCCAGCTCTAGGAAGATTCCTGGTGCTTCCAAACTTCCATTTACGGATGATGGAGGCCACTGTGCTCCATCGGGAACTTCAATGCTTTTTCTGTACCCTTCCACAATCTGTGCCTTGATACAATCCTGTCTCGGATGTCTACAGACAATTCCTTGGACTTCATGGCTTGGTTTGTGCTCTGACATGCACTGTTAACTGTGGGACCTAATATTAGACAGGTGTGTGCCTTTCCAAATCATGTCCAATCAACTGAATTTACCACAGGTGTACTCTAGTCAAGTTGTAGAAACATCAAGGATGATCGGTGGAAACACGATGCACCTGAGCTCAATTTTGAGTGTCATGGCAAAGGCTGTGAATACTTATGTACTTGTGATTTTTTGTGTTTTGTTATTTTTAATAAATTTGCAAAGATTTCAAACAATCTTCTTTCATATTGTCATTATGGGGTATTGTTAGTAGAGTTGAGGAAAATAATTAATCAATTTTGGAATAAGGCTGTACCACATAACAAAATGTGGAAAAAGTGAAGTGCTGTGAATACTTTCCGGATGCACTGTATCTGAATTAATTAAATAAAAATTACTGATTGACAGACCTAAATAAAATGTCAATAAAACGAATTATATTGACAAAACTACAATCTTAATTGAATCATGTAGATCAGAAGAAAGGGAGTCACAAACTTATGAAAGTGTCAAAATCAGTTTATTTTTATATTAGTTGTGGAAAATGAGTTTCACAACATGTAAACTGAGAGAATGGTCTTAAAGGGTGTGATTACTAAAGCTCAGCTAATATTAAACCAATTTTAAACAAATTTATATTATGATATGGATGACTGCCAGAAAATAAAGAACTTTGTTCATAAAATTTAGCATGTAGCCCAACATCCCTCCATATTAATGAACAAAACGTAACTACTGGCACTCTGTTTTGTTAAGATTCCATAAGAGTAATCAAACAGGACATTTTCACTTTTCTTTTAACTTTCAAATATCAAAGATCTACAATTTGTAATGCTAAACAGGGGCGCAAAGTGTCAGGATGATTTTCTCAACCAGAAAGGATTTTGGAGCACTGCCAAATAGACTAATATATGAGGTAATTAGCAATATTACGTATTTTCTATTTCCAATTTCATATCAAACAAAAGTAGCTGCCAACAAACTTTGCAGTCACAGTGCCGAAAAGCCCCAAATGAATCCAGGCCATTACACCTACTGAAAATATCAGGAACTCTTCAGTTCTTATTGTCAAGGTTAACACTGGAATGTTGATTTGAATGAAACACAGATGCATGATGAGACTTGTTAATAGTCCCCTTAAAACAGTTAGCTACTTAAGAGTTCAGCCCAAGCTCTACCTAATTTCCAACTAGATTATCTTAAAATGTGATAAGAGTCATTTAGCAAGTTAGAAACTTTAAGGTGACCTTTACAGCCAAAACAGAACCACCATGCAGTATGTCGGTCCTATTTTCTCAATATCTACGGTATATACAGTCTTAAGAACACGCATCTTAATAAGTTAAAATTCACAAAACAATGTGCATGTTGGCTCTGTGAACTCCTTTCTCTTATCATGGAGGTGAGATGGTCCATATGGGCAGGTAAAAGAGTGAAACATGTAGGGCATACTGGACTGTTCAGCTGTATTGAATTCTTGAAGAGATGAGTTTAGCAGCCTCCTACTGCACCAGCAAGGGCTACTGTGGCGTTGCCTTGAGGTTTTCCTTTATGCCGCTGACCCCCTCGTCTTCTGCCTCCAGACTTTGGCTTGAGAAGAAAAGAGTGAAGTTATAAGATGTTTGATGATTTCAAAATTGTATACTTGATCCTGATATGGCAACTAACATTTTTCAGTAACACCAAGTGATGGTTCACCCAAAAATGAAAATGTACTGACCCCTGTGTTGTTATAACCTCATATGACTTTCTTTTTCTTAACAAAGGGAGAAATTGTGAATACATTTTTTGCTCAGTGATGTCATACAATGACAGTTTATGGTGACCACCTCTTCAAGCTTCAAAAAGGACACAAAAGTATAATTCATAAGTCTAATAAATTATTGTATGGGACTTGTGTCTTGTTCTGAAGGAATACAATAACATGAGAAACCAAGTGAAATCGAATGTATTATTAATTAAAACTCTAGACCACCTGTTGATCTCTTGTGTGCGTTCATGAGACCGGTAGCACGCAAGCTTTAGAAATCCTCACTCCGGTTAAAACAATGCTATGTCAGCTATGTTGTGTTTTCTGTTGTTAATATCGCTGGTGGTTCCCTATACGGCTAAACAAAATTAGTTTTCTATTGCACGACCCACCTCATGAGTAGCAGCATAACTACTACTCTCATGCAAGAACTTTTAAAGCTTTAAAGTCTCATGACAAGAACAGGAGATCAATGGTCAGACAAGAGTTTCACTTAATAATACGTTAGATTTCAGTTGGTTTCTCACCTAATCTTATCGTATACCTTCCAAACATGACATGAGTCGCATATAATAATTTATTAGACTTCTGAATTATATCAATGACATCGAAGCTTGAGGAGGTGGTCACCATAAACTGAAGTGTGTTGAGAAAAATAGGGTTTGTAACATGGTTAAAATGGGCAAGGAGGCGGCGGGAACCGGCTGAACAGTCAAAGTAATATTTAATGAAACAAAAAGACAAAACACACACACGGCAGCTCGTGTGGTGCTCTCTCTCCCGAACTGCCACATCCGGCTAGGCCTTATCCCTCTTCACGGCTGATTAGCCCGACTGGGGGACGGCTCACGGCCCTACCCTCCTCCTTGTCGTCGTCACACTCCTCCCTCCTTTGCCTCAGGCCAAGGAACCCCCGGCATGATGCACTCCACCAACTGCCGCATCCAGCTCTGCCTTATCCCTCTCCTGCCTTATCTCTCTCCTCGGCTGATTAGCCATATTGGAGGCCGCCCCTGCCTTCCTCCTCGTCACAGGGTTATAACAACATAGGGGTGAATAAGCAATGACTGAATTTTTATTTTAGGGTAAACTAATCCTTTAAGTAATAACTAATTAGGAGCTACACCAAATACACAGAGTTTGACAGTTATCTAAACTATGGCCCATATTTAATGCCAATTCCACAAAAAGAAAAACTTTGAAATTTTAACTTCGATGCCTTGATCTGTTGCAAAATTCAGCAAGTATTAAACATGCACACCCTATCGAAAATGAAATTGTGGTTACAAGAATTATTTATTTACATGCCACAGTATATTTGGGTAAAAGATGTGTCATGCTATCCTTATGCCATGTCTGTTTCCATTGTGCTGGCAGTGGTTTAAATATTTATAAAAAAAATATTTTGGAGTGCTCAAATTTCTTAAATCAAACTCTTTTACTGGCAGAAATGCAGTTAGTTCCTTCTTAGAAAAGAAAAAGCAATTTGTAACCATTTTTTATTAACATTTCCCAAAAAAGTATTCAGAAGTATAGAGATATGAATGCAGGAAAATAGCACCAATTTAAGTAATATTAAACATTTCCCAAAGTGGAAGGGTGAATATATGAAAGAACTAGTCCCTGTAGTTTACATATTCATTGCAATGCATTTTCAATTTCTTAAACTCCCATCCTCCGCAATATTAATTGTGGCTATCCAGTTTGCTACAGTAATCGTGAAGCTGTATTTACATGATTTGCACACTTTTGAACTCCACATTAAAATCGCTTCAGAGAATGTCTTGTTTTGAGTGCTGGCACTGTGCACATAAATTATACTTCATTTGAATTGCCCAGTACGACATAAGTGCAACACGTGTAATAGCTCCGAAAACATCACATATGTTCTGCCCTGTTCCAACCAGTGTTAGGAACTGAAATGGTGCATGTCAGAATCTAAAGTGAAAATTGTTAATGAGTTAATCGGTTTAGAGTAAAAATAATGCGTTAAACATTTTAAATTCATTTCATGCATTAACGCATTTATTTGGACAGCTCTACTTTTTAAAGTGTCAATACATCAGTCTTGGGTCAAATGAGAGATACACAGAACCAAGTTTTATAAAAACATCACAATTCCTATGGGGGGGGGGGGGGTAATTGCCAGTTTGTGAATTAGAGAATCATCGGAAATGGTTGCCTTTTTACCTTGATCTCTTTGTTGCCCACATTATTTTGAGGGTCTTCCTCCATCTCTGTCTGAAGCGGTTAAAAGTGTGAAAGATAAATGTAAAGTGAAATGTGTGAAAAGTGGGTAAAGTGGGTAAGTGAAAAAGGGGTAGGACAAAATCATGTTGAAAATTAAATTAAAGCAGGGCAGGATGCAGATGAAGAAAATTAAATATTGAATGTGAGAATCAGAAGAAAAATAAAATGGTTGGGAGTGTAATGAAAAAGTGATAGAAAGTGATTAGATCGGAGAGATGTGCACATCTGTAAAACTTCAGCAGAAAGAGTAACTGCCAATACTTATACATCTAAATGTCAACCTGAATCCCCCTTTATTTTCTTTACATTCTGTACCCTCCTCGTCTCTTGTCGTCTTACTTGTTGTGGTGCATTGTGCAGAGTTCCTGGTGCTCCTGTGGTTGTGGTCTCCTCATTGATTGGTGCCACACCATCTTCTCTCCTTGCAGGGGCTTTTTTTGTTGACTGCATCTTGATATGTGGAGGTTTGGAGTTTGACGGTTGATTATTTGTTGATAGGAGCAACTACAATTGAAGAGAACAAAAGTGATCAAATTGGTATAAGCAAGTAAAATAAGGGATAATGTACAGTCAGCTGATTATTATTGTGTAATAAACCCTGACAGGACCCCAAAGGTGGAGCATTTGCTTGAAAGGATAATATAAATATAGTAAATATATGAAGTTAGCACAGTGTAGGAGATTATTTGCCAAGGACAACGGTCAAACACAGTTAAAGGAATATTCTGGGTTCAATACAAGCTCAATCGACAGCATTTGTGATCATGTTGATTGCTGCAAAAATAATTTAGTCCCTCCTTTTCTTAAAAGAATGGTCACAGTGAGGCACTTACAATGAAAGTGGATGGTGACAATTTTTGGAGGGCTTATAATTGTATAAAAGCACTTAAATTCATTCTTCTGTTAAAACTCTTATGTATTATTTTAGCAAAGTTGTTTAAATTGTAATTTGTACAGTCATTTTAGGGATTGTTGACATATTGTCATGGCCACAGAAAAGGTTAGCAAGCAATTTTATCAGACTAAAATCATGTCAACAGGCATATTGTTTACAACTTGTGGCTATACTTTTGAAACAGTGACTATATGAACGTTTACGGACTGGCCCCACATCCATTGTAAGTGTCTCACTGGAACCCACATTTTTGCTTTTTTTTTTTATAGAAAGGGGGCAAGTCAAAATTAATTTTGTGGTATTCCTTTAAGCAGTCATTATATGAAAAAAATGTGAGTGCAAAATACAGTGATTGACTAATCACAAAGTATTCAAGAGATACATTCTGTAACTAGACTAGAAAAATAATTATGATGAATAATTATGCCAACATCCATTTAATAATCCTCATCTGCTTGGAAACCTCTACAAAACCACTGCAACACTTGTATGCTTTCGGTTCTGACCTACACCCACTTAGACCTCGTGAAGCTGACCTTGGTGATGGTGCCCACAGCCTTAGTCCTCCCCTCTCTGAAGACTAGCCTCTGGTCTATGTGCAGGTACTCTGGAGTTTTAATAAAGCGGAAGTGTACAGTAGCTTTGTCTCCTGTGCGTAAGCAGTCTCTGGTCATAGACAGTATAGTGGCTGTCTGTCTGATGCTACCGCAGTGCACTATGCGAAGGAATAGACAAGCGAGAGAAATCGTGAGATATGTTTGGAATCTACTACATTTTGATTATATTCACAATAGACACTGAGAGCGTTTTCATTTCACCCATGGCTTGATATCTAGGGGAGATTGTCGTCGGGTGGTGTAAAACTAGTATCTCTGCCTCAAACTCCCAATATGCTTGTGCGTTTAATCTTGGTGACACCATGACCATGCCCTTCCTTATTGAGGAGCGTTTTATCTGGAAAAAGAGAGTAATAAGGAGGAAAGTTATTGAAATGAATAGCAAGACATAAATGGTTCAGCCTGACTGATTGAAGTAAACATGAAATTTTGTTTGCAATCTATTTTAATTCCGTAATGTGTCTTTTTTGGAATGAAACAGAATATTCAATGAAAAAAGGCAGGTCGTAATTTTATCTATAAGGCATTGACTGGTTTGTATAAGGTGGGCATTACATATCAGAATGGAGCAAGATGGTTGAAGAGGAGGGGGTAATTGGGAGTAAGTTATTACATTTGTATTAATTAAAATTACAAAAGACATACTGGTAACACTTTACAATAAGGTTCCATTCATTTACATTAGTTAAAGGTAAAGTATGTAACTTTTTTTTTGGTCAAAATACATTCTACTATCCCAGTTTATTGTTCATTGACAACTATAAATGAGCCATTCATGAGTTTACCTCCACCAAAAACATTGAGCCTCCCAGGCACTATTAAAACATGTTTGTTTTTTGAGCCGCCCGCTCAGCCACACCCATCCCTTTCTAGCTCAACCTATAGTGCGAGTTTGGGGAGTGGCTACTTGTAGTAAGCTGTTTAGCCAGGGGAATGTGAACATCCATGGCAGATGTGTACAGAGGAAAAGATATTTAGCTTAGCCAAAATTCAAAGACTTGCTAAAAGACAGACAGAGATTAGAGTAAACCTAGAGTGAACATTGGCATCCCATTTACCAGGTGGAGGACTTTGAGGGAATTTTGGGGGGTTCAATGTAGACGCCAAAGTTGCTTCTCAACAGGTAAGCTACACCCAAGGTATTGCCACACAAGTTACCTCATTACTGTAGAACTTAAATATTAATAAGATACTTGGAATATTTATTGTTACGTTTAATAGTTACCAGAAGAACCATCCTACCTCATGTGCTGGATCCCCCGCACCGCACACCCAGCTACCATTCAATCTGGCGAGGTTTTTGGACGACCCAATTCCTCTGCGACACTTTTTTTCCAGTGTGTATATATTTACATATACATTTATTAATTTGGCAGACGCTTTTATCCAAAGCGACTTATAAAAGTGGTACAAAGGTGCCATATTACAAAGTTTCACTAGCATCAGAATAGTATTAAAAACATATATAAAAGTGCAATGTTTTTTTTTTTAGGTGACTAGTTAAGTGCTCTTGGAAAAGATGCATTTTATGTAATTTTATGAAGACAGAGAGTGCGTCTGCTTCACGGATTGAGTTGGGGAGGTCATTCCACCAACGTGGTATAATGAAGCTGAAAGTCTGAGAAAGTGTTTTGGTGCCTCTGTGTTGGTATAACAAGGCAACGTTCCTTAGCCGAACACAGGCTTCTAATGGGTGTATAGCTCTGCAGAAATGATTTTAGGTATGTTGGAGCAGACCCAGTGACTGTTCTGTATGCCAGCAATAGAGCCTTGTATTTGATACATGCATCAACTGTAGCCAGTGGAGAGACAAGGAGTGATGTAACATGTGCTCTCTTTGGTTCATTAAAGACCAGATGTGCTGTTGCATTCTGGATCATTTGCAGAGGTCTAATTGCACATGCAGGGAGGCCTGCAATGAAAGTGTTATAGTAGTCCAGTCATGACAAGTGACTGAACAAGCAGTTGTGTGGCATGTTCAGATAAGGGTCTTATCTTCCTGATGTTGTAGAGTGTAAATCTAAATGATCTTGCGGTCTTTGAGATGTGGTCTGTGAAATTTAGTTTGTTATCAATGGTTACCCCAAAATTTCTGAGTTTTTGAAGGCGTTATTGTAGTCGAACCCAGCTGCACAGTGATGTTGTGTTCGACAGCAGGGTTGTATATGTTATAGTGGTCTTGGTATCACAACATTAAACGCTTATCACCTTTCATTTAGTATGGTCTATTTGTTCATAGGAAATCGGAGTGTGCGAAAGGGCGTGATGAGTCTAAGAGGTGTTGGCAAAGTTTTATTTTTGTTTGGTGCCAGTAATAGCATAGAAATTACATACTTTACCTTTAACAACATTAGTTAACTTTAACAATGAACAATACTTCTACTGCATTTATTAATTTTGGTTAATGCTACAGCCAGTCAATTCTAATTTGAGGTTTCCATTCCGGGCCAGAATTTCTGTTTATGTTTTGGCCTGTGTGATCCCGCCCACTTCCCACTCACCAATAGTAATTCGACACCACCGGGTTGCCAGATTTGAACAAGTTTGCAGGCAAAGAACACTGTGTGCTGCAGCCATGGAAGCCAGCAAAAAAACTGGATCAGAGAGAACAGATTCCACCCGACCTAAAAAGCCTCACCATCCATCTAAAAACCACCATGACCAGAGGCGTAGTAAAACAAGGATAAATATTGGAGATGCCTTTGGAAGATGGAAACAGCTTAAAGCCAAGAAATCCTTTAAAACAGATGCGGAGTTGGCCATTTCTGGCAACCGCATGAGCTTCGAGTCTAGGGCTGGGCAGGCAACTCTCCAATATTTTGAATTTGAAATGCAGTACCCATTTCAAATGCTTGTTGTCAATCTTACATATAGCACCATTAACAAAGATTAATAAATGCGGTAAACAATATATTGTTAATTGTTTGTTCATGATACCAAATGTTAACGAATGGAACCATATTGTAAAGTGTTACCAACATAATTTATTTGGAACAAAATGCACAAGACCAGGGAACGTCCATTATGAGTAAATAAGGTCAATTTTGAGGTCATGGTGACTTTAAGGAACTGCCTGGTCATTTAAAAGTGGCAGGTTCAATCCAGGTGTTCCAGCAACAAATAATATCAGGTTTTTTTAGCAAGTTATTTACAGAACAGAAATAAAAGTTTAAAACAGCATTACCACATACTTTTTTCAGAGCAAAGGAGGCTGTCTGTCCACCACGGACCTCCTTAACAGGCATCCTCTTACGGTGAATGGACTTGACAGTGATGGGGAGGAAAGCGCCCAAGGGGTCTGGTCCGAGAAGCAAGGTGTCGTTCAGTAGAATCAGCCCACGTAATGTGGTCCCAGACACTACTGTCCCTACGCCCTGTTATACATATCAGACTGTTGAGAAAGGGGAGAGATATAAAAGGTATCAATATAGGGAGAGACAGACATCTTGCTTACTGGCACTGAATAGGTGTCATCTATCTGGAACTCAGCAGGCTCGTGGTCTTTAAAAGAGCTTCTGGACGTGAGCAGGTTCAGGAACATCTTGAGTAGATCCATGTTCTCTCCTGAGACATTAGAGATCTGGAAGATGGGACATATTCTACAAAACAAACAAATATACACATGGGTTTGGGGAGTGAAGATGGGTTCATAGTACTGCACCACAAATAATTCAAAATTGAGATCATTTGACATGCATCATCAATGTTGGCAGGTTAGCAAAGAGAAGTGTGTACTGTACAGCATTACCTCTCCGAACTAAAGTTGGATGCTGTGACAATGACATCATCTTTGTTCTGAACTAGCACAGGAATCTTTCTGCAGCCTGGAGACTTTAAGATCTTCTGCAGGAGCTTCAAGGTCTCTGAAAGATGGACACCTTTCTTAAGTATTCTTTCCATTATTTTTTGGTCAATAAATAAAATAATTTAACATTTATCATATCTGTGAATACATGTTTCACCTTGAAGAATATTAGCTGGACACATGTCAATCTTGGTAACCACCACAAAGACAGGAACATTGAGGGCTAATGCCAAGCCGAGGTGCTCTTTGGTCATACCAACAATTCCTGCATTACTTCCAATCTGAAATAGAAAAGATATGAAGTTCTCAGCATCTAAATGTTCGAGAATCATAAGTCCACATAAATACAGAGACTTACACTCTTGCATGAGCAGTCCACAAAATTGTGTTGCTTTATACTGTACCTCCTTTTGGCAAAAAGGCAGCATCTTATGTATCTATGTGGATAAGGCAATCCTATTTTCATCCAAAAATATCTCATTCAGTACACAAGAAGTGTTATCCATGACATGCGACATAAGTGATGGTTAATGGAGTTGCAACCCATGAGGAGCATTTCAAATCATTAGTTTATGAGCTTTCAATTTAGGTTAGGGTGCTGCCTTAGAAGGTAGCTGCATATGTAGACAGCTCACTATGTTTCTTAAAATTTGACTGCATGTCTCCCTTCTTACCATAAGCATACAGAAATCAGGCAGATGACCAGTCATTCCAAACACTGTGGTCTTCAAGTATTTCTCATGGCCAGCAAGGTCAATAAAAGTGATGACTTTAGAAGACTTCTCGCAGATCTTGGTCCAGTCCAGACTGCCCCCGTGACTGTCGGGTTTGTTTACCACCTGGCCCTCTTGATCAAATCCCAGGATGTCATTGCCTACGCTGCTGGTACGTCCACTCTCCATTTCATGCTTGTGTCTAAAGAGCTTCTGTCTTGCAAAGCCACGGCCATTATCCAACTCTCCATGAGTCAGCACACCCAGGAGCGTACTCTTACCTGCATCCACATTCCCCACTACAGCCACCCTGAGAGAGAGAGAGAGAGAGAGAGAGAGAGGACCATAATGAGTTAGTAGTGCAGGACGGTTACTTGAAACAGTCATAAAAGGTAAAAAAGCGTCTTTAAATAATAAGGTGCTTTTTAAACTGTTCTGAGGTCAATTTCCCTAAAAGATCTATTCATTCAAAAATGCTATCATTTAAATGATTATGCAGCTGCCTATGTTTTCCGATGCAGTTTGTGTAAAACAGCCCTAACAAAAGTGTAGCTTGGATCCTGGCATCCTCTGTCGGTGTTGTTGATTTTGTTGTTGTTGTGGTTGCTATTGAATTGTGCATGTAAACAATGTCACAAGAAAAATGGTCGGTGATAGATGACATCACTACTGGGATAAATTTTTTAAGTGCGAATGCAAAAGGGGAAAGTCTCCTCTGGTGTGCCGTTCCTCATAAGAGTTCTAATCTAGAAAGTTATTAAGGGAAAAATACCAGGACCGTAGGTGGGAAAGGGCCTAATGTCTCTCCCTCAGGGCTGGGAAATTGTAGTGTTTTTAGCGGCAATAAGAGACACATAAAGAGACATCAATTGCACTGGACATTTTACTTGGGTATTCACAGCAAATAATTATACTTTTGCATCCTTTTAATGCTTGAAGAGGTGGTCATCACAAACTGCCACTGTATGACATCAGTGAGCACAACATATTCTCGAATTTGAATTTTGAAATTAGAGGGGATCTAAATCAGTTCTGATGTTTAGTGAAAATAGATCATATTAAAATTAATAAAATTATATTTGGAATATTATGTATGAATGTTATTATTAATATTATATTATCAATAATATTATGTAAATCAGTACATTGGTCTAATTATAAAATTTAAATTGATTGAGTCTCCGGGCAGAGAAAATACCTGTATAGGTCAGATGAAACTCTAGCGAGATGAAACAGGTGTTTGTGAAGTTGTCTGTTTTAAGTGATTCTCTTTACCCTGCAGCGGAGTAGATTTGGTAGCATTATGCACAAAGTATTATTGCCATTTCTTCCTATCTTGTCAAAGGTACTGTAAAATAAGTGAGCAGCATAATGTGACAAGGCAAAACTAGATCACTCCAATGTCAAGTACTTTAGACAACTTCGTTGGTCATAAACAGGAGCGATAATTTAATCAGGTCGCTCGCTTGTAGAGACAAGATATAACTTAATTGCATATCGATTTAACAGGTTTATACATCCAAGTTCAGCAAGTATCTGACAATGTGCTGCTACCTATGCTCTGGAATTATGATATAAAGACAAAATTATTGATTTGATTTGTAAATCTGTTTGGTTTAGTTTACAAATTCTCACTTATTGTACATGTTAACATGAATAAATGTGTGCGGGAGATTCCCGCATTCTGAACGTAGAACTTGCAGTAATTATTAAAATTGTGCACAATACCCACAATCCCATGCAGAAATCCAGGCCCTGATCTTACAGCAAAAACTACGATTTAAACAACTTTTCAGCTCAAGTAATATCCATTATAAGAGGGAGAATTCACTGAAGTTCTTTCACAAAAATACAAGCTTCACATTTCTGCTTTATAAATATTTAAATGCATGGCTCCAGTTTCTTCCAGTCTAACTGTGAAATAATATAATATTTTTGGGTGAACTTTCACTGTCAGCATCACTCACCTAACCTCCAGGAAGTCGGCCTCTCCCACTCTGCGGCGAATAAGATAATCTCTGACCTGGCCACCAGCCTCAATACGCTCCCTCAAAAGGATGAGATCTGCCTCTATCTGCTCACACATGGACCTCACTGTTGCAACAGACGCCTGCATATCATTGTCATTCAGACCATAGTCTCCTCCATCTGAGAGCAGGATAGAGAGATGCTGGTGGGCTTCAAGGAAAAACTCAGCTTCACAGGACTCATCTCACAGTTTATTGTGTCCATGGTCTTACCTGAACCCACTCCCACAACATAGATGGTCTCCCCACAGCCCTCGTCCATCCTCTCACGCAGTTGCCGTAGTAACAAGTCATACTGTTCCCCATTGGGACTGACCAAGGCCAACTATGAAACAAAAAAAAACAACAACAAAAAAAAAAAAAATAGTAGGCTACTTGTTACTTCAAAGTTATAAAATTTGTGATTGAGCAACACAGACTTTCTTTAATTCCTTTTTTTTTATTATTAGGTGCAAGCTGTAATTTAGTTTATGTTGCACTGGATGATACGGCAGTCATCTTGGACTTATACAGTGGTATGGATGCATCCCTAAAGTAAAACATTTAAGTTACCAACACCGCTGTAGAATGTTCTATATGCAGTCACCCATGATTAATTTATTTTACAGGCAAAAGTGTCCAATTACAGGATGGTTACCAAAATAATAGTGTCTACTGATATGACGGAGTCTTTATCTCATTAGTAAATGGTTTAAAATACAAACTCAAAAGGTACGATTAACTTCTTTGTGATGAGAGGCACTTTTAAACCCGTTTGTTTTGCTTGCCTCAGAGCACACATGCTCACATATTGATTTAAATGGCGGTGTAAACAAAGTTCAACAAAGATAGATCAATAGTCTGTGGGAACAGGGTTGCCTGGCTTTACTGCATGTTACGTCAGTTGTGAGGAGTAATGTCACACGGAGTGACAGAGCATCATGCAAAGTACTCAAAAAAACAGAAAGAGTTCAGCCCTGCCCATGTAAACAGATCCATATCTACAATAAGTCTAAAACTGGGTTGATGAACGAGAAGGCAGCTACCACAGCAGAAATCTGCCTGTCCTGCTAAATCTATTTCATGAAAAGCCATCTGTCTTTGTTCCCACATCCATCCAGTTTATGCACTGGTGGCTGTGTAAACCTACACTAAAGTTAATGGTTCGCTAACATGACATGTCAAGCAGTGACAGCAGTGTGACATGCTATACAGATCTAATTCTGTTAAATAAATATAAGGGCTGTGTTGATACAATCAAATGCAGATATATCGCAATACTTCTTACGATATTGTATTGATAATTTGGATCCATGTATCAATATTAATATTCAACTATTTGTGTATTCATGTCCTGCATTTCAATAAAGACAAAGCAGGTTGTTTAAGTGCAAACTCTGAAAGCGGTGTTTCTCAGTGCAGTCAGAAATGCTGAACCAGTTTCTCTCATGGATACACTCTCGTGCCTCATGTTCACGTTTGGCATGAGGGCCAGGCAAAAATACTGATTTGCCACTTAATCCTGATCTTCATTTAAACAATCCCCAAGTCAATTCATAATATCCTAAAATTGCTCTTTTATGCCATGCACAAACCTCTATGATGTGCAAAGAAATATTCAACTAAATGTCTGTGATTAGCCACTGGCTGGTCATTTTTCAGATTTCACTCACCAGTGTTTGAGTAGTGTAGTGGCGAAGAAGTTCGCCATCGAGAACTTTTCACTGCGTGTTGAGAGTAAAAGTTTGATTTGACTCATTCCATGTAACGCAAGTCCAAAGATGAGATCCACGCAATCCATTTGTCATTGAATAATGTCTCTTTTTAATATCCTTTACAGTCAGTTATTGATAAAAAACAACAAAAGAAACATTTAATTCTAATCACACGTAGCATGGATGCTGTAAGAAGCCATTTGACTAAAACACTTCTGTCCCTGCCTCTGGCCAAAGAGATCGTACCGTTTTAGCACTTGTTCTAAATATCTAATGTAAATGCTTGTAAACTACAACAAACATATGACAATACATATAAATATATACAATATAACGAATGCATTTTGAGACAACATATTTATTGATGGAAAGCATGGAATTTGTCTATTTTTAAAAAGCTAAAATGTGACCAAAATGATTAATTGAAAAATAACATTTGTAAAATGAATAATTCCATAATTACCAAGTTATAAAGTCCCCTGTATAATTAATTACATCATTAGTGTAAAGTTCATTTATTTCATACTATATGTAAGCAAAATGGGCATTATATTTGAAATATACAAAAATGAACTGGAAGTGAAAGCTTGTGAATCAAATTCAATCACGATATTGTGATGCATCTTGATATTTCAAATAGTGACATGTATAATTCGTATAGCATTAATAAATATACAATTATAATGCATGTAATTATTTTAACCTCATATTCATTGAGAGATTACATGGGATATTTGTTATTGTATATGTTTACCTAAAGTCTCTATAAATAAAAGTCAATCTTTTCACGTTGATTAGAGCTCAACTGCTTTAGATGCTGTTAAAACTTTGACAATGGATAAAAGTAATGTAATATCCATTTCCTGGTGTCTTTTTCTTTTTATCTCCCTCCCTCTAAAGGAAATCCCTTTGTGTTGCACTGATATTTCATCAGGTACTGTAATGTCAGTTTGTCATCTCTTCACTTATTGATAATGTACGTTTTTCATTCATTTGCTTGAATGCAGAAATGCAGCCTATAATCAACACACATTAAAGCTAATCCTGCACACAAATAGATAATACACAAAGCCATATTCGTACACTACACTACTACAGATGCATACAATATACTCAATACGTCATATGTTTAAATGTTGTAAAGATTAACATAGCATTCTTAGCTAATGATAGCCTCACACTTGCAAAATCACAATAATTCTAGTACGTATACGAGTAATATTTTAAAGTGTGATTACAATCAAAATTATTTGTCAAACAGTCATTTCAATTCGATATTTCAGATACAATTTAAACGCAATAATTCAACCCGACAAGCCTGACTCTGATGAGGCCTACCTTGCTGCAGAAGTCTATGCCGTGATCCAAGGTCTCCCCGTTGAACATCTCCTCGTCCTCGAAGCACTCTGCCCCGTCATCATCGCCGTATCCCCGGCCTGGAGCAAACATGCTAGCGGGGACTACGGACTCTGATAACCCCAAGGTCCCAGGATTAAAAACCGGCTCCGTCGTCGTTTCCGATGCCATCTTCCAGGCAGTAATTTTTAAGATTAAGATAAAACAACTTTAAAACGATGCAGCTTTAGGAAAAACAATTGTATTCTGATATAGCACAAACACTTGTAAATTCACATTCAGACTGTTACGCCGCTCACCAATAGGTTAAAACCTGCTGTGCCGACATAAACAAGAATATTACTAGTATCTATATAACATCGTAAACATAGACCTAAAATTCTTCTCTGATGGTGTTTAACGCGTTTGTTTAAAATTGAAAGAAAATGAGTCATGTGTGTTTTTCATTTGCTCATGAATTATTCAACAGAATTCCTGACCAATCAGTTTCTTCCTGATCCAAATCAGATGTGTCATTATCCAATGAAAGTTCGTGGGCGGTGCATGTTATTTGTCATGCAACGTAACTGCAATGCAAACGATGCAACATTTATTAACAAAGTCGCAAAGTTTATTTCGGAATAATCTTTGATAGAAACAAGAACAAATTCCATTATGATAGTAAAATATATACAGTTTGCTGTAACTAATCATTAATGTGTCAGTGGACCATAAAATGTATAACTGTTAGTTATTTTCTGCCTGAAAGAAGTATCAGACACTTCTGTTTACAGTCTGTAACTTTGTAGCAACTCTGAAAACATTTGTTACAACAAAACAGGTTTATCAAGAATATCATATCAATGTGTTACATTATTAAACCTTATGGTTCATTAAACTATCAAACTGTATATGCAGTGGTCGTCTATTTAGACACAAATGACAACATATGCGTGCTATGGTTAAGGCCATTCTATTGAATGTAAAGCCGAAATGGCATTTTAGCAAGAATGAATAAATCTAAAATGAAACTAATAATAACAACAACAACCTTCTATGTTTACTTGATTTTCTATGTTCACTTGATCATTTATTTATTTATTAATTTTTTGAGCAGACTGAACTAATTTTTACAAATATTTATGTTTTCCCATTTCTTCCACCGAACCAATATTTTCCATAAACACGCACACTAAAAGTTTGAGATCTCTTACACTCTCCGGACCCGCCATCGGATCCAAAAAAAAAAGTCATGAAAAAAGTTATGCTTAAAATGTTCAAGTCTCCGGATACATAAATCAGTCATATGGGATATCGTTTGAAAGCTCAGTCTTGAACTTTACATAGATATCATCACTTCTGAATTTGTTACATAAAATAACAAAATAAGGCATGAAAACATCCGTGTAGCAAATCAGCGCCAACTAGAGGTAATGTGGTAGAAATATTCCTATGAATATAAAATCTTTCAAATAGCACTTAAAAAGACAGATCATATATAAATTGAAAGCTTTCATTCTCAGAAATGTGACCGTACAGTTTATAATGTTGCCCTAATATCACAGTTTCAAATATATATATTTGAAACTGTGTATTATATATATATATATATATATATATATATATATATATATATATATATATATATATATATATATATATATATATATATGCTATATTGTTTGTGAACTTGAAGCTTCTGTCACTAAGATTCCTTGTATGTGTAAGCATACTTGGCAATAAAGCTGATTGATTCTTATTCTGATTTTTTATAAGACATCAAATACAAACCTCTAATTTATGTGCCGATCACTGCTGCCGTAAAACCCAAATAACTAAAAACTATATATCTGCTCTTACCTTAGGCAGTTTTCTAAAATATTAGTCATTTTTTAATCGTCCGTGAGCCTGCTTGGCTGAATAATCCAATGTTTTATCTTAGATGTCTTGAACAAAATATGCATTCCAGCAGGAAAAGCATGTAAACAATTCATCGGAAATACATGCTGTTGACTATTGATAATACAATTTTCAATAAAATACATCATCGCAACACCAAGATTGAGCTTTGAGTTCACTTAGAGGCCGAAATATTTGATGAAACAAAACATTGATGGGCAAGCTCATCTGTGAGGGCAAAAATGCGTTAAGGCGCCACCTACATTTCAAATCGGCATTTTGTGATAGAAGATGATGGAGGAAAACGACTCGGTTACTAACGTAACCTCGGTTCCCTGAGAGGAGGAACGAGTATTGCGTAAGTAGCTTACGCTATGGGAAAACTCCGTTTCTCGAGAAATATTGAAGTCTTTATGTAAAACGCATTGCAGCTGCACAGCAGACAGCAATGAGCGAGGCAGCTCGGTCATTGGCTGTGCTGCGGCAACTTGCTCGAACCAATGGCGGGGCGACTCTGAACGCGCGACCAATGGGCGCGCGCTTCGCGCTCGCGCGCTCAGAGCCCGCCAAGATGGCCGTGGCTAGGGCTATATATTAGGCGCCCCATCATGAGAGTTCTTTAGGTTCAATCGACTGATGCGAACTGACCAAGCACAAGCACGGCAGCTTACGCAATATTCGTTCCCTCCTCTCAGGGAACCGAGGTTACGTTAGTAACCGAGTCGTTCCCTCTCGAGAGGTCTCTCCTATTGCGTAAGTAGCTTACGCTATGGGAACACCATGCAAAACGCCGTGCGTGCTGACTTCGCTCTATAAAGCCAGAGGCAGATGCCTGAGCCTTAAAGCAAAGTGATTATTCAACGAGCCGGCCAACGGCGAGCTATATAATGGGATAATACAGAGCGCCTTTGCCCCAAGGTGGCCCATGGTGGGGCGCTCATTGTAAAAACATAAGCACATATCTTATGTACTGATTTTTTTTTTTTACTTACTGATATGCATAAAAACCCTCTAAGTCAGTCAGAGACGGACCTTATAAGGGAGGAGATAATGCTCAGCAAATACATACTCCAGTTCATACTACAGTCAGGCTGATAGAATGTTGGAATGCCATGAGGGGACCTGTAGGTTATAAAACCTGATAAATGTCGAAGGCGAGGCCCAGCCTGCCGCCGCACAAATATCTTCAATGGGTATCCCACTCGACCACGCCCACGAGGAGGCCATGCTCCTCGTAGAGTGAGCTCTGACGCCTAAGGGGCATTTAAGGCCCTTGGCTTCATAAGCCAGCGCTATAGCATCCACTATCAGCACGATATTCTTTGCTTTGAAACTGCGAGACCTTTAGTGCGGCCGCCAAAGCATACGAATAATTGTTCCGTCTGTCTGAAAGGGGCAGAACGTTCCAAATATACTCTGAGCGCCCTGACCGGGCAGAGTAAATTAGCGTCGCTTTCGTCTGCTGGAGACGATAGCGCTGCCAGAGATATAACCTGTACTCTGAAGGGTGTGGAGAGCACTTTAGGAATATACCCGTGCTTTGGCCTAAGGACAACTCTGCAGTCGTTAGGTCCAAATTCCAGGCAAGCAGCGCTTGATGACAGCGCGTGCAGGTCAGCCCACTGTCTTGACTGAGGCGGCGCCAGCAAGAGCGCAGTTTTGAGCGAGAGCTGTTTAAGGTGCATGGTTCGGAGAGGTTCGAACGGGGCACTCTTGAGTGCGTCCAGGACCGTGGCCAGGTCCCAGATCGGCACCGAGGGGGGGGGCGAGGAGGGTTCATCCTCCTAGCGCCTCTTAGGAAACGAATGATTAGGTCGTTTTTCCCTAATGAGCGTCCCTTGTCAGGATTGTGTGACGCCGCTATGGCAGCCACATAGACTTTGAGCGTGGAGGGTGTGCGGCCCGCCTCCAGCAGCTCTTGCAAGAAGGCGAGTACACTTGGTATCTCGCACGATTTGGGGTTCAAGCTCTTGGTATCACACCAGTCACTGAACACTTTCCACTTTTGGGCATATAAGCACCTCGTAGAGGGCGCTCGCGCCTCAGTGATGGTTCTCAACACTCCACTGGGGAGGTTCTCGGGAACCCGTTGAGGGGCCATGCATGAAGGGCCCACAGATCGGGGCGGGGATGAAGAATCATCCCGTTGGCCTGCCTGAGGAGGTCCAGCCTCAACGGAATCGGCCATGGGGCAGATTGCATCATCTGCATCAGTTCTGGAAACCACATCTGGTTCTTCCAGAGTGGGGCTACCAGGAGCACTGCACATTTCACTTCCCTGATCCGACTGATGATCTGAGGTAGCATCGCGATCGGGGGAAAAGCATACAAGGGGCGGTTCGGCCAGACTTGGGGAAGAAAAGAGGGCAGTGCGCATTTTCCCTAGAGGCGAAGAGGTCGACCTCTGCCTCGCCAAAGGTTTGCCATAACCACTGAGCCGTCAGGGGGTGGAGAGACCATTCCCCTGGGAGAACTTTGTCTCTGGACAGCATGTCCGCTCCCTGGTTCAGGACGCCTGGCACATGCGCTGCTCTCAGCAAGCGCAGGTTGTGCTGTGACCATAAGATGAGCTCCCTGGCCATAGAGTGCAGGGAGCTCGACCTGAGTCCACCCTGGCGATTTATATACGATACTACCGTCATGTTGTCCGTTCGGACCAGGACGTGTTCGTTTTTCAGATACGGAAGCAGGGCTCTGAGAGCCAAGGCGACCGCTTTCATTTCCAGACAGTTTATATGTAGGCACTTTTCCGGGTTTGACCAAAAGCCGGAGACAGGCCTGCCCTCGTAAAGGGCCCCCCATCCTATTTTGGAGGCATCTGTCGTGATCATTTTTCTCCGTGTGTTCACACCCAGACTCACGCCGGTTTGATACCAGTCGACGGCTTTCCAGGGCGTCAGGGCTTTTATACAGCCGTGATTCGCTCTGATTAAAAAGTGGCCCGAGAGCCACGCGTGAGTGGGGACACGGCTCTTGAGCCAGCGTTGGAGAGGACGCATGTGCAACAATCCTAGCTGGAGTACAGCTGATGCCGAGGCCATGAGACCGAGCATCCTTTGAAATCGTTTGACGGGGCGTGCGCGCCCGCTCTGAATGATGTTGCAAGGCTCCGAATAGCGAGCGCGCGCTCTGATGAGAGGCGCGCCGTCATCTGCACTGAGTCTAGCACTATTCCCAGAAAAGAGATATTTTGGCTGGGGGATAGCACGCTCTTTGCAAAATTGATTCTCAGACCCAGGCATTCTAGATGGCTGATAATCCAAGATCTGTGCGTTGTCAACTGACTCTCTGATTGTGCTATGATTAGCCAATCGTCGAGGTAATTCAGTAAGTGCTGCGTCCATACATTTCGTGAATGTACGGGGGGCCAATGATAGGCCGAATGGTAGTACTGTGTACTGGTATGACTGTCCCTCGAAAGCGAATCTCAGAAAAGGCCTGTGATGAGGCGCTATCGGGATGTGAAAGTAAACGTCTTTCAAATCCACTGATAGGAACCAATCCCCGGGGCGAACTTGCGCGAGGATATGTTTGGTCGTTAACATTCTGAACAAGCGAATCATTAAAGCTTTGTTCAGATGTCTGAGATCTAGGATGGGGCGGAGGCCACCGTCCTTTTTCGGGATGAGAAAATAGCGGCTGTAAAAACCCGCCTCGCTCATAGAGGGAGGGACAGTTTCTATAGCGCCCTTCTCTATCAGTTTGAGCACCTCGGTGCGTAGAACATGTGAAACATCTTTCCTCACTTTCGTCTCGACCACAGCTGAAAAGCGAGTAACCGTGTTTTATTATGTTCAAAACCCATTTCGGTATGTTGGGGATTTTTTCCCAGGCTTTTGCTCGCACAGATATGGGCTGAATGCTGGCTGGGGGCGTGTCGCAGTGACGTATGGGCCCCACCGGCGAATCGCCTTGTGCTAACACTGAGCTTACAGTTCTCAGAAGCACGGGCGCGCGCTGAGCAGCTTTGTTGAGTGGCGAGTGCAGGGGTGCGTGTGAGATTACAGGCACATGTGCTATCTCCGTAATGCTCGCAGCATGAGCTGGAGAAATGTTTGAAACTGTATCGACAGTGTTTACGGGTGGGGGTGCATACATTGTAATAGGCACGCGCGCCACTTTCATAAAGCTTCCCGCTCTTAGCGGGGAGTTTCTTGGCTCGCGCGTCGCATCTGTGATGCTCGCGGCATGAGCCAGAGAACTGTTTGAAACTGTATGGGCAGCGCTTATGGGTGGGGGTGCATATACTGTAGTAGGCACGCGCGCCACTTTCATAAAGCCTCCCGCTCGCGGCGGGGGGTTTCTGGCCATGCATACAGTGTTTGTGTGTAGGGGTGCATGCATGACAGCAGCCACGCGCACTACCTTTATAGTATTTCCCGCTTTTACTGGGGAAGTGTTTATAACTGTGGGAACAGTGCTTGTGTGTAGTGGTGCATACATGACAATAGGCACACGATCTACATTTATGGGGCTTCCAGCTGGAGCTGGGGAAGTATTCGGCACTGTTTGGACAGTACTGATATGTGGGAATGCGCACTTTAGTGTGGACATGTGACCCCTTTGTATGGGCCCCACCGGCGAATCGCCTTGTGCTAACACTGGGCTTACAGCTCTCAGAAGCGCGGGCGCACGCTGAGCAGCTTTGTTGAGTGCCGAGTGCAGGGGTGCGTGTGAGATTACAGGCACACATGCTATCTCCATAATGCTCGCAGCATGAGCTGGAGAAATGTTTGAAACTGTATCGACAGTGTTTACGGGTGGGGGTGCATACATTGTAATAGGCACGCGCGCCACTTTCATAAAGCTTCCCGCTCTTAGCGGGGAGTTTCTTGGTTCGCGCGTCGCATCTGTGATGCTCTCGGCATGAGCCAGAGAACTGTTTGAAACTGTATGGGCAGCACTTATGGGTGGGGGTGCATATACTGTAGTAGGCACGCGCGCCACTTTCATAAAGCCTCCCGCTCGCGGCGGGGGGTATCTGGCCATGCATACAGTGTTTGTGTGTAGGGGTGCATGCATGACAGCAGGCTACCTTTATAGTATTTCCCGCTTTTACTGAGGAAGTGTTTATAACTGTGGGAACAGTGCTTGTGTGTAGTGGTGCATACATGACAATAGGCACACAATCTACATTTATGGGGCGTCCAGCTGGAGCTGGGGAAGTATTCGGCACTGTTTGGACAGTATTGATATGTGGGAATGCGCACTTTAGTGTGGACATGTGACCCCTTAGTGACACAAGCAGAAAATGACTCTATTTGTGATTTTTGTGTGTCGCCGTTAAAACGGCGTTTGATTGCAGGTGATCGAGTTCTGTGACTGGCCCATTGACTGCTGTACAGACATTTCCAGCCGCCTGTAAGGGGACTGGGTAATGTTTTACACGTTTTGGAGAGAGTGGTCCGGCTTTTGCGAGACACGCACTCTCTCTAGTTCGTCGTGAACTTCGAGGAAGAAAGGGGAGGGTCTCTGTCGAGGAGCCTGCCGGCGCCCCTGTAGGAACCACTCGTCCAGCCGGCTGCGGGCGGGTTCTTCCGGAGAAGATCAGTCGAGCCCGAGGTCTTCCACGGCTTTTAGATAGGATGCGGACGATCTCCGAGTCCATGCTGGTGCCCGTGCTCGTGTCCGCTAATGTCGACGGCGCGGGGTCGAAGGCCGAGCCCGGCCAGTCGTCGGATGCAGCGTCAATGGAAAGGCTGTCATCCTTTTCACCGTCGTCCCCTGACGCACCAAACGAGACGAGACCCACCGCTCTGTTGGAGGGGTGCTGGTCCGCCTGCGTGAAATGGACTGGCGGCGGGGAGTTCTCGGGTAGTGGTGAAGCACGGGGGGACTGGCCCGGCATGACGTCACTGAAGTCTGCGTGCTCTGGCAGCCTCTGTGAGCGGCGCTTTTTCTTGTGCGGCTCGAACAGAGGGGACGGCAGCACGGTGGTAGCAGGCTCGTTCTCGGCGAAGGCGGCGAAGCGAGCGCGCAGCTCGGTGAGGCCCAGGGAGTCACATTCGGGGCATCCGCCTCGAGAGAGAGCAGCTTCTGCGTGGTCGGGTCCCAGGCAGCGAGTGCAGATAATGTGACGGTCCCCGTCAGGAAGAAGGCCTCTGCACGAGGCGCAGGTGGAAGGCATTTGGAACAACGCCTCGAAATTGCTCTTTTACTAAAATACAAAAAGCGTCGCAGAGGCGAACACTTGCAAAGTAGCTTAGCAAAAGGATATCAGGGTGATGCGCGCCGGATGGCGTAGCAGAAGGCTTTGAATGCGGCTGAAGGCGCCGGCGTCCTCGTAGCAGTCCTGCTGTAGGCTTGTCGACGGCGGGCGAAAAGACTCCAATAATCCGGAGGATCCAGCGAAGAGAAGGTCTTCGCTGAGGAGATTAAATCTAAAGAACTCTCATGACGGGGCGCCTAATATATAGCCCTAGCCACGCCCATCTTGGCGGGCTCTGAGCGCGCGAGCGTTAAGCGCGCGCCCATTGGTCGCACGTTCAGAGTCGCCCCGCCATTGATTCGAGCAAGTTGCTGCAGCACAGCCAATGACCGAGCTGCCTCACTCATTGCTCTCTGCTGTGCAGCTGCAATGCGTTTTACATAAAGACTTCAATATTTCTCAAGAAACGGAGTTTTCCCATAGCGTAAGCTACTTACGCAATAGGAGAGACCTCTCGAGAGGGAACTTATTTTTTTCTAGTACTTGCTGCCATCTAGTGGAATAAAATAAGACTTTGAGTGAGATGTGGGCGAACAGAACCAGAATTACATGCTTTCAAAGTTAGAACAGCAATTTTTTTAATAATGTATTTATTTATTTATTTACATTTCTATTCATTATAAGATTGTAAACACACAATATTATTTATAAATAATTGAAGTCTTTTTTTTCTTTCCTTTTTTAATTTAATGGGACCCATTTTTGGCAATTAAGCCACAGTATGTGTAAATGTCAGTGTGTAAAATTGCAGGTGGCAGCCCACAAATGCCCCAGCGTTGAAGTTATCTATAGTGCAAATGTATATTGACAAGAGCATGAACAAAACAAAAAAAAAAGACAATTTTAGATAATAAAAGCAGAAATAATTTCCAAATAGTTATTGAGACGTTTCTGGATCTAAAAGAATCTAGAAAGCCACCTTTCAAGTGCAGTCAATAATTAGCTACAACACTGATTTTGATGCATTATTTTATTTTTGTGTGCAGTGTCAGATAAAAAACCTCACTCTCAGTACCTTAGAGGACAAATATGTCCACGTCAAAAAACTGAAACAAAAATTTTATATATGAATATTATTTTCCACTTTCACTGACTTAATTTATTTTTTAACAATATCAGTCCTGATCATAACTTCCAAATATTCATTCATTTTCAGGATTTTAACTCTTTAAATGCCACTTTGTTTACATAATGCCACTGTTGTTTTTCACACACACACATTTCTCAATACACACATACAAAACACACACTGGGATCCATACCAACACACCCACACAATTTTAGCTGCATAATTTATTCAATTGGCCTACAATTCCCTATAAACGCACAACTCACCACGTGCCCCACCGAGAGTGAGAACCACATCACAAGGAGGTTACACCATGTGACTCTACCCTCCCTAGCAACTGGGCCAATTTGGTTGCTGAGGAAACCTGAATGGAGTCACTCAGCACGCCCTGGATTCGAACTCGCGGCTCTAGGGGTGGTAGTGAGCATCTTTACTCATCACTTAATCATATCGTTTTTGATTGATTTTCTCCTGATTGCTGCACACCTCATAGTGAGTAAATGGAAAAAGAAATATGCAATGGAATCGTAAATCCTATAGATTGCTTACTTACTACATACATGTCTATAAATATTAACTAGTTCATAGCATGCTGGGATGGCAGAGGCTCAATGGGGCATTGGGCCGTCCCTGACAACAGAAGGCAAGAGGGGGACAGGTTGTGTGTGTGTGATACTTTGTATGGGTTATGTTTATGTAGAAATGGTTAAGCAATGTGTACAGATTTGAACATTTATATTAATATAAAAATGTTTGTATGTAAGTAAAAACAATGTATGAATGTGCACAGAAGTGTTCAAAAGTCTCTGTCCACACCAAAATCTACATTTAAAATCTAATTTAACCCTTCAAGGGGGGGGGGGGGGTTCTCCCATTTTCTCCCCAATTTGGCATGCCCAATTCCCAATGCGCTCAATGTCCTCGTGTTGGCGTAGTGACTTGACCTTAATCCGGGTGGCAGAGGACAAATATCAGTTGTCTCCGTACAGTATTACAAATATTATATATCCTAATGTCCAAAAATGTCTCCAAACAAATACAACACAATAATTGTACATAAGAACTGATTACACATGAAAACACAACAATGACTAAAGGTATGCTCTATCTCCAAAGCATGCAGGCATGAGTAACTAGATCTCATTCAGTTCCCATTCTGTATCATTTGAGCCATCACTGTGTCATTTACTTGGTGCCATCTCCTGGTGGATATATGTAATTAGAGTGAATGATCCTCTATGCCCATATTTGAATGACTTCCACCTCTGGTTACAGCAATCTGAATCCTAAAACCTTTGGTTCAGAGTTTCATGATGTTGTCCACAACATACTACATAATGTCCAATAAACTCATTTGATCCAGGAAAGGTAACATATATTTAGCCAGATTGCACATTATGTGTTGTGTGCCCATTGTGTTTGTGTGGATTATATAAGGATCTTTGCATCCACATTTCGTTGTTTGTGCTTTCTTTTTAATGGGAATTCACTCTAAGTAATGGTATGTCATATTTTATGTTGTTTATTTTTCGTGAAGTTATAAGTGAAAATGCAGCTTAAAAGCAACACCTGTTTGTAACATGTATGTCAAGGACATGTACTTAGCTGTTTCTCGCTATATTTTTGTCTGTGAGTAAAATAAATATGCTGGTTGTATTCTACTCATTGAGTAGAAGTAAAGCTTCTAAGCTTTAAAATAATACCCATTTTGTTTTGGTTTTTTCTCAATCCAAGCTTAAAGGGTTAAACCTGGAAATTAACAGAAAGTTTCAGGATTTTGACAAATTTACAACAAAATAATATGAAATGAATAAGAACAATTTAATATTCTGCACTACTTCTAGGTCTCAAATCCAAAAAGCAAAGAGGGCTTCCTCTTATAATGTGTCCTGTTTAATGTGTCCTCCTCAAAGGGCCAAACTGTTTTGTCAGAAATTGTGTGATCCTGGTTTGAGAACGTTTTGAGGTTGATGAGTGTACGCTATGTTTTTGCATCTACTAGGATGGAACGTGGCAGACACACCCTCATGCTACCTGTGAGGATCTCCAGCAATCAGACAATGAAGCCACTGACACATCAAAACAGATGGAGAGAGAGAAGGGGAGAGCTCTCCTGACAGGCAGGAAATGATGCAGTGCACAATGCAGGTGTTGATCAGCAACCCTGTGCAATAGCAATATCTTTACTTGATATGGAACATTTCTTACTTTACATATGTTACTGTTTGTATAATGTAAATTTGTGTATGAGACTGTATATGTTTCTGTACTTCTGTTTTTATTAAGATGCAGTTACAGTATGTAGCTCTATATTTAAATATGGAGTGTTAGATTTAAAAACCTAATATTTGAACAATATTTTTCATCTCATTCTTGGATGCACTGGTTTCACATTATACTTTAAAAGTCCTAATAATTGTTCTAGTATATTGGAGTAATTTCTTCCATGGAGAACATGATGCAGCCTATAAAAGTATTATTTTCAATCTTCTTTCCAACAAATGAATGTATTGAATTAAAATTACTGTATTCATATAACCTGTAACTTCATATATGTACTTGCTTAGACTGGAGATTGTTCAGATAGTGGAATGCAACAGGATACATGAAACAACCACTTTTAAAAGGGTTGTCAAATGGAAATATAGAATGTATTAAGATCACATCGGGTTTTAATGTTCTCCTTTTTCTCATTATTTATATAACAGAGGAATCTTTGCACCCTTGATGTTTTCTTGATTTGTTTGTTTTGATGATTGTACCAGGTCTTTTCTTTTTAAAAATGCAAAGAGAGAAATTCAGTGAGGCCCAGTGTACAAAGGTTTAATGTAAATATCATGGTAATGTCTTTATTAATAATTAAAATAAAAAAATCATTTCAACCGTGGCATGTTGTGATTTTATTTTATTTTTTTTCCAACAAGTAGCAGCTATTAAACATGCAAAAAACACATATGTGAATAGGGGGACTAAGTTGTAAAATTTTAAATAATACCAAGCTATAGAAAGTCAACTTTTTTATTATGTTTCCAGGAGTGAAGGTTATTCATGTTTTTGAGACATTACAGCTGATTTTCTGTAAAGCTACTTTGAAACAATGTGAATTGGGAGCGGCACAAATAAAAAAGTATACAAATAAAAATTATTAGACTTGATTTGACTTGTTACAATGCTTTGTCTGCTTTGGCAATAAAATACAAAATAAATCTTAATGTTTTCTCTTTGCATTGTCAAACAAACAAGTTATAGCCAGTGCTGAAGCATTTTACCAATCAGAAATGACTATATTTGTAATATAAGTAATGGCCAGTATCGTAAAATCACAGCCAACCATGTTCAAATAAAATTATACATTATAAATTCTGAATCTATGACATGATTACCATTTTCCCATGTCTGCCAAACATGTTGAGTGGTTCAAACATCATATGCAGCCTGAAAGTGAACTTTTAATCAGATGTAAGGAGTGAATGCAATTGGCTTCATAGGAAAGCAATAGAATCCCTTTCTCCCTATTAAGTGAATGACTTAACCTCCAGTGTTCGCCGACTGATCTCCTTTTAAACTGAGATCAGTCGGTTTAAATGAAATGGAATTATGTGTTGCGTATAGCGAAGCCAAAATACAACGTCCATGCATCTGTAAGCCGGGTCACACAAGGCTATAGAATACAAGGCAAGTCTCTATAGTACAATGGTAATTCAAAGTTCTTTATTTAGATATAATAAAGAGAAATGGTAACAATTTACAGCAAGGTTCCATTGGTTAATATTAGTTAAGAATATTCATTCAATAAAACTAACAATGAACAATAATTTTACAGCATCTTGGTTAAATGTTACTCTCTATTAAATCTTGGTTGATGTTAATTTGTATGTGATTTGAATGTGGCTACTGTTGGGGTACATCTTCTAAAAGCTGTACATAATTAACAATGATAAAATCACAATTCCTATATATTAATAATATAGGAATGTCTTTAATATTATTCTAATCTATAACACCACGTTTATAACAAAGTTTTCATCCGCAACACGAGATGGCGATACATCAATACTGACGTTGGCGTGTCCGCCGGATACTGTGTTTTGCGCACGGTTATATCCCAGAATTCCTTTCTCGCTGTTCCTCTTTCCCGTTCGGCGGCAATGTCGAAGAGTGGTAAGAAACACACACGAAAATCCACAATCATCCATAACATGAGGTACAGTGCAGCATCCTAAAGTAACAAGTTGTTTTTATTTATTATAGGGCTTTCGCGGTTTTGGCATATTGTTGTCAATTCGCAATGATATCGTTGGTAAAAACAATCATTTGCTGCTAGCAGCCGAAGCCATGTTTACGAGGTACGCAGATGTGTTGACCCGTGTGGCTTTTCGTGTAATTATCAAGCTAACTTTTTCGAGCGGTGTGAAACATTGGTTTATGCTAAATGTATGTTTTAATTAAACACTGATATTTAGAGCTCCAGATGTGCGTGCAGTGGAGTTATAACAAGCGAAGACTCAAGTAGACACAGCTGAATGGTAATGAGGGAAAAACACGTTGGTTTGTTGGTGTATTGAAATGTAATAGATCAAGTTGAAATTTGCCAACTGTTTAAAAGGTTGAGTTCGCGGTTTATATTAACCGTAGAAAACGGAATTGTGTCGAGTCGGATAAGACCGTCAGGCATCCAATCTCCGTTCGCTAATTTAAACAGTAGCTCCAACTGTTTGTTTTGTAGTGTCTCATAAAATCGCTAGCTTTCTCGTCAATAAATGGTCTTTTAATTGAGCGACATCTTGGTCTTCAGTTTATTGGATGCAGGATTGTGTGTGTTGGGCAACTAAGTTGTCGTCGTTCTGTGCTGTTGTAAAACGTTGGATGTACTTTTTCTTTTGCTGTTTAGGACGTGGTGGGTCATCGGGAGCCAAGTTCCGTATCTCACTGGGTCTCCCGGTAGGAGCGGTCATCAACTGCGCTGACAACACTGGTATGAGATCTGCCAACATAAAGCATAACAATTTTATCCTTCTCTAAAGCACTTGCTTTGTCTGGTCAGTGGCTGGGTGAGTTGTCGTGGAAGGAAATAGCAAATACCATTGCTCTTGGGTGAGATGACTGTCGCCATGTGCTGTTTAATCTCAATCAGTGATGGCACAAATGTTTGCAATTTTTTTTTGGATGTAGCAATATATGTGCAGTATGAAGCATGCATTAGCGTTCCAGTCAGCGTAAATGTTGCATATATTGAAAATGAATAAATAAGGTTCTATTTGTTAACTTTAATTAACAGTGGACAATACTTGGGCATTTATTAAACCTACTTAATCTTTCAACATGGTAATACATTTTAACATCCAGATTGGTATACATTAACATTAGTTGATGAACTATAACCATAATATTTATGGAGTAGTTCACACAGAAATAAAAATTATCATTCCCTTACCCTGATACTATCTCAGATGTGTGACTGACTGTCTTCAGCAGAACACAAATTAAGATATTTAGAAGATTGTGCTCTGTCAGGTCCTTCTAATAGAAGTACACAGTTGGCTGCTGTTTAACAGTCCAAAAGTCATATTTAGGCAGCAGAAGTAATCTATTGGGATGCTCAATATTTCGGTTCACATTATATGCATTTAGAACTGCACCAGTGGTGCATTTGACCAGAATTTTAATAACTACTGTGAACTTGCCTACAAACGGACACGCAGGATTTCCTGGAGTTTAGAATGTCAAAATAAAAATGAGGGTTTAAAAAGTGCATGATTTAAATGTGTAAATTAAGCCAATAATATTAATTTATTTTTATTGTCATTTAGTATTTGTTTACAATTTATAACAAGTTGAATGAGTTCCAAAAAATAACCGTCTGAATGAAAACTGGACTGATGTATTGCAACTAAATTGAGCAAGGAGATCTGCATCCTTAAAGTCCAGATGCAAGTTCTTTTCTGAAAAGAAAAGGGCAAAAATAAAACACTGGTTTATTTTCTCCTGAAGATTGTAATTACTGTTAATTTTGCTGCTACATTATCCTGTAGACTAGTTAATAATATAAGCTATACATTTATATTGAAATATGTAGAGGTGTGTTTCTTTACATGTTAAATAGTACTCCCAATTAGTTCCACAATAATGTAAAGAGATTATCTGATGCTGATTGAAATGGCCAAACTCTCACGTGACTTTCGTTCTTCTGTTGTTAATAAGCGTAGTTTGTTTATCGCCGACGCAATTCCACATATGATATTAAATTTTGGGTGAATTATCCCTTTAGTGAACTACGAAGTGTTATTCATTTGCATTAAAAATATGAATAAATGTAAAATATATTGTTAGTAGTTTGTTCATGATACTAATGTTAACGAATGGAACCTTATTGTAAAGTGTTACTGCGTACTCGAAAAATGCACTTTTTTTTTATTTATTTTTTTAAAAACGATTTCTGAACTAATCTGTCCTCCTCGTCCCAAGAAGCTGTACATCATATCCGTCAAAGGCATCAAGGGTCGTCTGAACAGGCTCCCTGCCGCTGGTGTGGGCGACATGGTTATGGCCACAGTGAAGAAAGGCAAGCCAGAGCTCAGGAAAAAGGGTGAGTGTTAGGCCCACAGCAGGGTCTGGGCTTCTGTTAGCTGGTTTTGATTGCACATCAATTGTTGCCTTTTTAAACTAATGTTGCCTTTTATCATAGTTGTGATTTTTGGTTTTGAATACCATGGGTGTTCTGAATATATCTGTAGTTAGGATGCTGTGTAGTCTTGAGAGATTTTCAATGATGGTGACCTTATTGCCAGGTAAGCACTTCTACAACTGTCTGTTCTCTTTTAATCTAGTGCATCCTGCGGTGGTGATACGACAAAGGAAGTCGTGTCGGCGAATAGATGGCGTGTTTCTGTACTTCGAAGGCAATGCAGGGGTCATAGTGAATAACAAAGGAGAAATGAAAGGTGAGTTGTAAATAACTTATTTGTTTTGATCTCCTTCTCTAAAGCACTTGCTTTGTCTGGTCAGTGGCTGGGTGAGTTGTCGTGGAAGGAAATAGCAAATACCATTGCTCTTGGGTGAGATGACTGTCGCCATGTGCTGTTTAATCTCAATCAGTGATGGCACAAATGTTTGTAGTTTTTTTGGATGTAGCAATATATGTGCAGTATGAAGCATGCATTAGCGTTCCAGTCAGCGTAAATGTTGCATATATTGAAAATGAGTAAATAAGGTTCTATTTGGTAACTTTAACAGTGGACAAAACTTGGGCATTTATTAAACCTACTTAATCTTTCAACATGGTAATACATTTTAATGTCCAGATTGGTATACATTAACATTAGTTGATGAACTATAAACTAACCATAATATTTATGGAGTAGTTCACCCAGAAATAAAAATTCTCATTCCCTTACGCTGATACTATCCCAGATGTGTGACTGACTGTCTTCAGCAGAACACAAATTAAGATATTTAGAAGATTGTGCTCTGTCAGGTCCTTCTAATAGAAGTACACAGGTGCCTGCACTTTGACAGTCCAAAAGTCATATTTAGGCAGCAGAAGTAATCTATTGGGATGCACTGATCTGATACCCGGCTCCGATACTGAAGCTTTTAGACTGATCGGTTCTAGTTCCCACAAGCCTGATCCAAATCCGATACTGTATGTTAGTTAAGTTACTGTCAAGCTCCAAAAATGTCGTTGAAGAACCATCAAAATACAATTAAAGTAGCTCATATGACTCGTGCATTTTATTCAAAGCTACTCGAAGACGTGCGATAGCCCTGTGAATTACTAAAGACTGTTTAATAAGTAAATGTATTGTATGCATTAGTGAATAGTGCTGCTCTATTAACAAACTCACACACAGGCTGGTGATGCACTTGTTGCTATTTTTAACCTTTACAGCCATGCATATTATTTGAGCGCTACTCAAGAACACCATCTCATGTAGATGCTCAATATTTTGGTTCACTTTATATGTATTTAGAACTGCACCAGTGGTGCATTTGACCAGAATTTTAATAACTACTGTGAACTTGCCTACAAACGGACACGCAGGATTTCCTGGAGTTTAGAATGTCAAAATAAAAATGCGATGGTTTAAAAAGTGCACGATTTTAAATATATTACTGTTGTATTTAAATTAAGCCAATAATAACAATTTTTTTTTATTGTCATTTAGTGTTCAATTACAATTTATAACAATTAAGTTGAATGTGTTCCAAAAAAATAACCGTCTGAATGAAAACTGGACTGATGTATTGCAACTAAATTGAGCAAGGAGGTCTGCATCCTTAAAGTCCAGATGCAAGTTCTTTTCTGAAAAGAAAAGGGCAAAAATAAAACACTGGTTTATTTTCTCCTGAAGATTGTAATTACTGTTAATTTTGCTGCTACATTATCCTGTAGACAAGTTAATAATTTAAGCTATACATTTATATTGAAATATGTAGAGGTGTGTTTCTTTACATGTTAAATAGTACTCCCAATTAGTTCCACAATAATGTAAAGAGATTCTCTGATGCTGTTTGAAATGGCCAAACTCTCACGTGACTTTCGTTCTTCTGTTAATAAGCGTAATTTCCAAAATCTTATGTGGAATCGGCAACTCACTTGCATCAGGAAGTGCTTTTTAAAAGTTTATAAATGTATCGATTTGCTTCAGAAGACATTAATTGACTGGAGTCGTGTAGATTACTTAAGTCATATTTAGGCAACAAAAGTGCTGGCACACGCGTACTTCTATTATAAGGACCTGACAGAGCTCTACTAATAAATCTTTTGTGTTCTGCTGAAGAAAGACAGTCATACACATCTTGGATGGCAACAAAGTAAATTAGGGAATTTTAAATTTTGGGTGAATTATCGCTTTAGTGAACTACGAAGTGTTATTTATTTGCATTTAAAAATATGAATAAATGTAAAATATATTGTTAGTAGTTTGTTCATGATACTAATGTTAACGAATGGAACCTTATTGTAAAGTGTTACTGCGTACTCGTAAAATGCACTTTAAAATGTCGTTTTTTTTTTTTTTTTTTTTTTTTTTTTAAATACGATTTCTGAACTAATCTGTCCTCATCCCATTTAGGTGCCTAGAACCTGTACATCATATCCGTCAAAGGCATCAAGGGTCATCTGAACAGGCTCCCTGCCGCTGGTGTGGGCGACATGGTTATGGCCACAGTGAAGAAAGGCAAGCCAGAGCTCAGGTTTTTTGCTTAGGAGTGTTAAGCAAAAAACTGAGAAATAAACACAGGAGACATTTCTACATGGAAAAAAAGCGGCATACAGATAAAAAAAATACCATTTAACGCATGCCATTTAAAAGTCACTCACAAGACCTAACATCTTTACCAGTCTTTAGTGAAATAATTTACAAGAACAAAAACAAAACGAGTGACACAGGGTCTGGGCTAGTGTTGTCATGGTACCAAAATTTCTGGTATCGTAAATAATTTGAGTACTGACTTGGTACCGGTATTTTGACAACACTCGTCTGGGCTTTTGTTAGCTGGTTTTGATCGCACATCAATTGTGTTGACTTTAAACTAATGTTGCTTTTTATCATAGTTGTGATTTTTGGTTTTGAATACCATGGGTGTTCTGAATATATCTGTAGTTAGGATGCTATGTAGTCTTGAAAGATTTTCAATGATGGTGACCTTATTGCCAGGTAAGCACTTCTACAACTGTCTGTTCTCTTTTAATCTAGTGCATCCTGCGGTGGTGATACGACAAAGGAAGTCGTATCGGCAAAAAGATGGCGTGTTTCTGTACTTCGAAGACAATGCAGGGGTCATAGTGAATAACAAAGGAGAAATGAAAGGTGAGTTGTAAATAACTTATTTGTTTTTTATCTCCTTCTCTAAAGCACTTGCTTTGTCTGGTCAGTGGCTGGGTGAGTTGTCGTGGAAGGAAATAGCAAATACCATTGCTCTTGGGTGAGATGACTGTCGCCATGTGCTGTTTAATCTCAATCAGTGATGGCACAAATGTTTGCAATTTTTTTTGGATGTAGCAATATATGTGCAGTATGAAGCATGCATTAGCGTTCCAGTCAGCGTAAATGTTGCATATATTGAAAATGAATAAATAAGGTTCCATTTGGGAACTTTAACAGTGGGCAATACTTAAAATATTTTAAGTAAAATATTTATTAAACCTACTTAATCTTTCAACATGGTAATACATTTTAACGTCCAGATTGGTATACATTAACATTAGTTGATGAACTATAAACTAACCATAATATTTATGGAGTAGTTCACCCAGAAATAAAAATTCTCATTCCCTTACCCTGATACTATCTCAGATGTGTGACTGACTGTCTTCAGCAGAACACAAATTAAGATATTTAGAAGATTGTGCTCTGTCAGGTCCTTCTAATAGAAGTACACAGGTGCCTGCACTTTGACAGTCCAACAGTCATATTTAGGCAGCAGAAGTAATCTATTGGGATGCACTGATCTGATACCCGGCTCCGATACTGAAGCTTTTAGACTGATCGGTTCTAGTTCCCACAAGCCTGATTCAAATCCGATACTGTATGTTAGTTAAGTTACTGTCAAGCTCCAAAAATGTCGTTGAAGAACCATCAAAATACAATTAAAGTAGCTCATATGACTCGTGCATTTTATTCAAAGCCACTCGAAGACGTGCGATAGCCCTGTGAATTACTAAAGACTGTTTAATAAGTAAATGTATTGTATGCATTAGTGAATGGTGCTGCTCTATTAACAAACTCACACACAGGCTGGTGATGCACTTGTTGCTTATATTAACCGTAGAAAACGGAATTGTGTCGAGTCGGATAAGACCGTCAGGCATCCAATCTCCGTTCACTAATTTAAACAGTAGCTCCAACTGTTTGTTTTGTAGTGTCTTATAAAATCGCTAGCTTTCTCGTCACTAAATGGTCTTTTAATTGAGCAACATCTTGGTCTTCAGTTTATTGGATGCAGGATTGTGTGTGTTGGGCAACTAAGTTGTCGTCGTTCTGTGCTGTTGTAAAACGTTGGATGTACTTTTTCTTTTGCTGTTTAGGACGTGGTGGGTCATCGGGAGCCAAGTTCCGTATCTCACTGGGTCTCCCGGTGGGAGCGGTCATCAACTGCGCTGACAACACTGGTATGAGATCTGCCAACATAAAGCATAACAATTTTATCCTTCTCTAAAGCACTTGCTTTGTCTGGTCAGTGGCTGGGTGAGTTGTCGTGGAAGGAAATAGCAAATACCATTGCTCTTGGGTGAGATGACTGTCGCCATGTGCTGTTTAATCTCAATCAGTGATGGAACATTCATTCCTGAGTTTTCACTTCAGTTTTAAAATTTCACTTATTTTGCTAAATTGTAAAAAAAAAAAAAAATGTAGTCTCTATCACAGGACCCGTAGCCAAGGAATGTGCAGACCTGTGTCCCAGGATTGCTTCCAATTGCCGGAAATTGTGTGACCCTTGTTTGAGAACTTGTTGAGGTTGATGAGTGTACGCTATGTTTTTGCATCTACCAGGATGGAACGTGGCAGACACACCCTCATGCTACCTGTGAGGATCTCCAGCAATCAGACAATGAAGCCACTGACACATCAAAACAGATGGAGAGAGAGAAGGGGAGAGCTCTCCTGACAGGCAGGAAATGATGCAGTGCACAATGCAGGTGTTGATCAGCAACCCTGTGCAATAGCAATATCTTTACTTGATATGGAACATTTCTTACTTTACATATGTTACTGTTTGTATAATGTAAATTTGTGTATGAGACTGTATATGTTTCTGTACTTCTGTTTTTATTAAGATGCAGTTACAGTATGTAGCTCTATATTTAAATATGGAGTGTTAGATTTAAAAACCTAATATTTGAACAATATTTTTCATCTCATTCTTGGATGCACTGGTTTCACATTATACTTTAAAAGTCCTAATAATTGTTCTAGTATATTGGAGTAATTTCTTCCATGGAGAACATGATACAGCCTATAAAAGTATTATTTTCAATCTTTCCAACAAATGAATGTATTGAATTAAAATTACTGTATTCATATAACCTGTAACTTCATATATGTACTTGCTTAGACTGGAGATTGTTCAAATAGTGGAATGCGACAGGATACATGAAACAACCACTTTTAAAAGGGTTGTCAAATGGAAATATAGAATGTATTAAGATCACATCAGGTTTTAATGTTCTCCTTTTTCTCATTATTTATATAACCGAGGAATCTTTGCACCCTTGATGTTTTCTTGATTTGTTTGTTTTGATGATTGTACCAGGTCTTTTCTTTTTAAAAATGCAAAGAGAGAAATTCAGTGAGGCCCAGTGTACAAAGGTTTAATGTAAATATCATGGTAATGTCTTTATTAATAATTAAAATTAAAAAAAATCATTTCAACCGTGGCATGTTGTGATTTTATTTTATTTTTTTTCCAACAAGTAGCAGCTATTAAACATGCAAAAAACACATATGTGAATAGGGGGACTAAGTTGTAAAATTTTAAATAATACCAAGCTATAGAAAGTCAACTTTTTTATTATGTTTCCAGGAGTGAAGGTTATTCATGTTTTTGAGACATTACAGCTGATTTTCTGTAAAGCTACTTTGAAACAATGTGAATTGGGAACGGCACAAATAAAAAAGTATACAAATAAAAATTATTAGACTTGATTTGACTTGTTACAATGCTTTGTCTGCTTTGGCAATAAAATACAAAATAAATCTTAATGTTTTCTCTTTGCATTGTCAAACAAACAAGTTATAGCCAGTGCTGAAGCATTTTACCAATCAGAAATGACTATATTTGTAATATAAGTAATGGCCAGTATCGTAAAATCACAGCCAACCATGTTCAAATAAAATTATACATTATAAATTCTGAATCTATGACATGATTACCATTTTCCCATGTCTGCCAAACATGTTGAGTGGTTCAAACATCATATGCAGCCTGAAAGTGAACTTTTAATCAGATGTAAGGAGTGAATGCAATTGGCTTCATAGGAAAGCAATAGAATCCCTTTCTCCCTATTAAGTGAATGACTTAACCTCCAGTGTTCGCCGACTGATCTCCTTTTAAACTGAGATCAGTCGGTTTAAATGAAATGGAATTATGTGTTGCGTATAGCGAAGCCAAAATACAACGTCCATGCATCTGTAAGCCAGGTCACACAAGGCTATAGAATACAAGGCAAGTCTCTATATATAGTACAATGGTAATTCAAAGTTCTTTATTTAGATATAATAAAGAGAAATGGTAACAATTTACAGCAAGGTTCCATTGGTTAATATTAGTTAAGAATATTCATTCAATAAAACTAACAATGAACAATAATTTTACAGCATCTTGGTTAAATCTTACTCTCTATTAAATCTTGGTTGATGTTAATTTTTAACATTAGTATACTATGAACTAACGTTAACTATTTGTTAATTGTAAATTTAAAAATAATAATTTTGTATCCCCTTTTCTCCCAATTTGGAATGCCCAATTCCCACTGCTTAGTAGGTCCTCGTGGTGGCGCGGTTACTCACCGCAGAGGATAAGTCACAGTTCCCTCAGCTTCTAAGACCGTCAATTCGCGCATTTTACCATGTGGATCATTGTGCATGACACCGCGGAGACTCACAGCATGTGGAGACTCATGCTACTATCCACGGTCCACGCACAACTTACCACGCGCCCCATTGAGAGCGAGAACCACTAATCATGACCACGAGGGGGTTACACCATGTGACTTTACCCTTCCTAGCAACATGGCCAATATGGATGCTTAGGAGACCTGGCTGGAGTCACTCAGCACACAATTGTTAGTTCATGATCTATAACTAATGTTAACGAATGGAACCTTATTGTAAAGAGTTACAGAAAAATAGAAGACACATAAAACTATTTAAACCAACCCTTAACACAAAGAATTTAAATGGATTCAAATGTATATAAAAAATAAATACTTACATAAAAATCAAACATTACAATCAGTGATTTAGAGCAAAGTGTTCAGTCAAGGAATGCATACTACAGATGTGTTTTCAGTCTGGATTTGAATGTGGCTACTGTTGGGGTACATCTTCTAAAAGCTGTACATAATTAACAATGATAAAATCACAATTCCTATATATTAATAATATAGGAATGTCTTTAATATTATTCTAATCTATAACACCACGTTTATAACAAAGTTTTCATCCGCAACACGAGATGGCGATACATCAATACTGACGTTGGCGTGTCCGCCGGATACTGTGTTTTGCGCACGGTTATATCCCAGCATTCCTTTCTCGCTTTTCCTCTTTCCCTTTCGGCGACAATGTCGAAGAGAGGTAAGAAACACACATGAAAATCCACAATCATCCATAACATGAGGTACAGTGCAGCATCCTAAAGTAACAAGTTGTTTTTATTTATTATAGGGCTTTCGCGGTTTTGGCATATTGTTGTCAATTCGCAATGATATCGTTGGTAAAAACAATCATTTGCTGCTAGCAGCCGAAGCCATGTTTACGAGGTACGCAGATGTGTTGACCCGTGTGGCTTTTCGTGTAATTATCAAGCTAACTTATTCGAGCGATGTGAAACATTGGTTTATGCTAAATGTATGTTTTAATTAAACACTGATATTTAGAGCTCCAGATGTGCGTGCAGTGGAGTTATAACAAGCGAAGACTCAAGTAGACACAGCTGAATGGTAATGAGGGAAAAACACGTTGGTTTGTGGGTGTATTGCAATGTAATAGATCAAGTTGAAATTTGCCAACTGTTTTTTAAAAGGTTGAGTTCGCGGTTTATATTAACCGTAGAAAACGGAATTGTGTCGAGTCGGATAAGACCGTCAGGCATCCAATCTCCGTTCGCTAATTTAAACAGTAGCTCCAACTGTTTGTTTTGTAGTGTCTCATAAAATCGCTAGCTTTCTCGTCACTAAATGGTCTTTTAATTGAGCGACATCTTGGTCTTCAGTTTATTGGATGCAGGATTGTGTGTGTTGGGCAACTAAGTTGTCGTCGTTCTGTGCTGTTGTAAAACGTTGGATGTACTTTTTCTTTTGCTGTTTAGGACGTGGTGGGTCATCGGGAGCCAAGTTCCGTATCTCACTGGGTCTCCCGGTGGGAGCGGTCATCAACTGCGCTGACAATACTGGTATGAGATCTGCCAACATAAAGCATAACAATTTTATCCTTCTCTAAAGCACTTGCTTTGTCTGGTCAGTGGCTGGGTGAGTTGTCGTGGAAGGAAATAGCAAATACCATTGCTCTTGGGTGAGATGACTGTCGCCATGTGCTGTTTAATCTCAATCAGTGATGGCACAAATGTTTGTAATTTTTTTTTGGATGTAGCAATATGTGCAGTATGAAGCATGCATTAGTGTTCCAGTCAGCGTAAATGTTGAAAATGAATAAATAAGGGTCTATTTGTTAACTTAAATTAACAGTGGACAATACTTGGGCATTTATTAAACCTACTTAATCTTTCAACATGGTAATACATTTTAACATCCAGATTGGTATACATTAACATTAGTTGATGAACTATAAACTAACCATAATATTTATGGAGTAGTTCACCCAGAAATAAAAATTCTCATTCCCTTGATACTATCTCAGATGTGTGACTGACTGTCTTCAGCAGAACACAAGATATTTAGAAGATTGTGCTCTGTCAGGTCCTTCTAATAGAAGTATACAGTTGTCTGCAGTTTAACAGTCCAAAAGTCATATTTAGGCAGCAGAAGTAATCTATTGGGATGCTCAATATTTCGGTTCACATTATATGCATTTAGAACTGCACCAGTGGTGCATTTGACCAGAATTTTAATAACTACTGTGAACTTGCCTACAAACGGACACGCAGGATTTCCTGGAGTTTAGAATGTCAAAATAAAAATGAGGGTTTAAAAAGTGCATGATTTAAATGTGTAAATTAAGCCAATAATATTAATTTATTTTTATTGTCATTTAGTATTTGTTTACAATTTATAACAAGTTGAATGAGTTCCAAAAATAACCGTCTGAATGAAAACTGGACTGATGTATTGCAACTAAATTGAGCAAGGAGGTCTGCATCCTTAAAGTCCAGATGCAAGTTCTTTTCTGAAAAGAAAAGGGCAAAAATAAAACACTGGTTTATTTTCTCCTGAAGATTGTAATTACTGTTAATTTTGCTGCTACATTATCCTGTAGACTAGTTAATAATATAAGCTATACATTTATATTGAAATATGTAGAGGTGTGTTTCTTTACATGTTAAATAGTACTCCCAATTAGTTCCACACAATAATGTAAAGAGATTATCTGATGCTGATTGAAATGGCCAAACTCTCACGTGACTTTCGTTCTTCTGTTGTTAATAAGCGTAGTTTATTTATTGCCGACGCAAAATTCCACATATGATTTTACATTTTGGGTGAATTATCCCTTTAGTGAACTACGAAGTGTTATTTATTTGCATTAAAAATATGAATAAATGTAAAATATATTGTTAGTAGTTTGTTCATGATACTAATGTTAACAAATGGAACTGTTTATTTGCATTAAAAATATGAATAAATGTAAAATATATTGTTAGTAGTTTGTTCATGATACTAATGTTAACAAATGGAACCTTATTGTAAAGTGTTAAAGCGTACTCGTAAAATGCACTTAAATTTTTTTTTTAAATAATATTTCTGAACTAATCTGTCCTCGTCCCATTTTAGGTGCTAAGAACCTGTACATCATATCCGTCAAAGGCATCAAGGGTCGTCTGAACAGGCTCCCTGCCGCTGGTGTGGGCGACATGGTTATGGCCACAGTGAAGAAAGGCAAGCCAGAGCTCAGGAAAAAGGGTGAGTGTTAGGCCCACAGCAGGGTCTTTGCTTCTGTTAGCTGGTTTTGATCGCACATCAATTGTGTTGACTTTTTAAACTAATGTTGCCTTTTATCATAGTTGTGATTTTTGGTTTTGAATACCATGGGTGTTCTGAATATATCTGTAGTTAGGATGCTATGTAGTCTTGAGACATTTTCAATGATGGTGACCTTATTGCCAGGTAAGCACTTCTACAACTGTCTGTTCTCTTTTAATCTAGTGCATCCTGCGGTGGTGATACGACAAAGGAAGTCGTATCGGCGAAAAGATGGCGTGTTTCTGTACTTCGAAGACAATGCAGGGGTCATAGTGAATAACAAAGGAGAAATGAAAGGTGAGTTGTAAATAACTTATTTGTTTTGATCTCCTTCTCTAAAGCACTTGCTTTGTCTGGTCAGTGGCTGGGTGAGTTGTCGTGGAAGGAAATAGCAAATACCATTGCTCTTGGGTGAGATGACTGTCGCCATGTGCTGTTTAATCTCAATCAGTGATGGAACATTCATTCCTGAGTTTTCACTTCTTCAGTTTTAAAATTTCACTTGTTGTTTTGCTAAATTGTAATTTCTTCTTTGTAGGCTCTGCCATTACAGGACCCGTAGCCAAGGAATGTGCAGACCTGTGGCCCAGGATTGCTTCCAATGCTGGTAGCATTGCCTGAGCTCAAATGTGGCTTGATTTAAATAAAACACTCAAAAGTTTACAAGTGTCACAGTTTGTTGATTGCTGGAATTTAGAGTATTACGAGGTGATTCATTTTGGATCACTTTGTGCAGGAGTTCAATAAGGTTTTACAGATGCCCACTAACCATTTTTAAGTAAAGCACTCAAGAGAAATGTTTGACTATAGTTCATGTGTTTGTAAATGCAGAATTGATTTATTTATTTTTATCTCCATATATGTTCGTTGAACTTGTAAAATTATTTGTTCTATTAAACTATTCAAGACTTTTTGTCAGATGTATAGGCCTATTTAATTTGCTTAGTTTTGATGATGGTAATATCAGTCATAAAGGGCTGTCTTTTATTGTGATGTGTCACATTCACATTAAAATCCAGTTGACATTCCCGAAACTTTGCAGAATGGCCAGAATAATATCAATTAGGTTGGATTGGAGTAATTTGGGACGATTTATGCAATTTTCTTATTTCAGAGCAACAAATGGGACCTCAACTACATTACAAGCTTCATATACTAGATATTTAGTACACAAATAATAGTGTGGAGCAAGAAATCTATAAAATGGTTCAGAAATTACACATTACACCATGTCCCATATTGGCCTAATTCACCCAATCTGAATGTGTTCTGGTTTCCTAAAAGGAATATTCTGGGGTAATTAATAGTTTAGATCAATCTACAGTATTTGTGGCATAATGTCGATTAAACTTAGTTTTGACTCCCTTAAAGCACATGAGTTTTCAGTGAGGCACTTGCAGTGATCGTGAATGGGGCCAATTTCTGGATTGTTTTAAGAAGGACAGATGAAACTTCTAATCTTCGAATAGCTTTTACATTACTACTTTTGCCGAAACTTGTGTATTTGAGCTTTTAAAAAACAAAATCGCATTTGAAGTCGTTTTGGTGTATTTGGCTGAAATAAGGGGACAAGTCGAAATCTATTTTTGTGATAAAAGCTGTCAAATGAGGTTAATTTGAACCGGATATTTATTTTCAGTATTAACAGTTGTTGAGTTAGTGTGTTCACCCTGTTGGCATTTGTTGGGCCGGTTTGATCATGTAATTTATGCTTCTCAAAATTCTTAATTCAGCTGCCAACTTTAGAATGTAATATTTTGTTTAGACAGTGTAAATTGGTAGTCATGACGATGAGTTTGTTATGGAAATGCTGCGTGTGAGCCGTAAAGTTAGCAGCAGTCCAATTTGGCTCACTGATGAAGTCGGCTTCTGTATATAGATAAAGGTAAATTGGGTGAATTGGTACGGTCGTATATTTAGGTAAACCGTAAGAGCAGGTATGGATAAGAATTTGTTATAAATTTCTGTGCCCTTGAAAAAGATCTGAAAACGGTTCTGGAAGCTGACTGGAAAGACCAGAGGGAAAACGACGTCGTGCATTACATCAAAATGTCGCCAGCTACTAGGAATTCAGTTGAGCTTTAAGCTACTTTGTCGCTGCATGTCACCAGTGGCTGGCTGTATAGTCACTAGTGGTGGGTATGGAGAGTCTAAACAGAACTTTCTTTACAATTAATATTATTATTAAAATATTAGGATTACGTCAGCTCTAGCATATTCTCTGGTATTGGCTGTCGTCCCCCGAAAATCGCTCTTTATTTGCATAAATTAAAACATTTCTCAACTTTGTCGCGTTGTTGGACACGCCCACATCCGGTCGCCAACGGTCATTGAAAATGAATGAGATGAGGTCGTTTTGTGGCTGCTTGTCGCTGGCAGTGTGAACGCAGCTTTAGTTGTATGCCATACTCAATATTTTACCAAGACAACATATGAAATACCTTATAAGGTAGTCAACCTCTCCAACAACCCTTATCTCGGTCTCACCTGATAGTATGCATACCCACGGAAATGGCTCACCCCGAAAACAGCCATTGAATACAATTGCTGCAGGAATAAAGCATGAAAGCCCCTTATTAGAAGAGGAGGTCCAGCTAAGATGTTCTAGAAACCTTTAAGTTCCTCACATGAATGAATGGCTAGTTTGCTATTAAGCATCTCATCTCTCTTGTGCATGAAATTAGTAACTTATTTACTATCTGTCTTTATTTTCAGACTATTACCTGAGATCCAACCAAGAAGTACATCAGAATTCAGTCATCACTGGCGCAGGTTTGCTGGGAGCTCATATGAAAAGTATAACCTCCTTGTCAGTCTGGGAGGCAAAGCTTTGCTGGAAATCTTCAGCACTGAGTTTGCCTTTGGCTTTCTAGGAGGGTTCATTCTGATTCTATCACAGTGTCTCAAGTCAGAGAACAAGGAAAAAGTGATCGGAGTGTTGGACGGGCTCTCCAAGACTGGCCGTTTTAGCCTCAACCAATCTCTGCTTAGTCAGGCGGAACAAAAATCCTGTGAGGAGTTTTTCAACAAGCTGCAGGTTGCAGTTGGAGAACGTCATCGTTCTAAAGAGGATTCTTCTTGCTTTTCTGTGGGCAGCAATAAACCTTCAGGGGTTTTTGTGAGCCAGTCAGCCAAATGTGAATGCAGATGACAATGGCATAATGGTAAAACTCAAAGTAATGTAAAAATATAGCCTCCAATATATTTAATAATAGTTCATATTGAAATATTACCAGTGTGTGTAGATTTTATATTTTTATTTCAACCACTTGTGTGGACAGTAGAGTCACTTGAGAATATATTCAACATTCTAGGAAGTATCCCGCTCTTAGGAAATGCAAAGACATGTGTTATGGCACAAATATGCTAAATGAAGTGCTTGTAATTAGTTTTTTGGCAATCTGCCCTTTGTTAATTTCTGCCTATGAGGCCCCTGAGGATAAACAAGACATCTTTGCAAGCAAGGCCTGTCCTGCATTTCTTGTCTTTGAGAATTTTGCCTTGCTAGTTGACATGACAATTGAACTGCCTTGTCACTGTAAGCCAGAGGAAGTTCACTCAGTGGTATGGTACTATCAAAAACAAATTGGCTCCATGAACACCAAGATCCTGACAGACTTTGAAGGTACCAAAGTGCTGGAATCTTCCAAAGTTGGCAGAGGATCGGATCTGCACAGGCGCTTTTCCATCCGTTTGTTTAGCCTTCTCATCTTCAGGGTTCAGAGAACTGACTCAGGGCACTATATATGTGGCACAGCCTCTGGGGAATTCTTCTATGGCCACAATGTTGATGTCCAGCAGGTCCATCAAGTTTTATTTCCCTGGAACCTCAATCAGAATACACAAGCAGCAGAACCCAGCACTATTAAAACCGAGCTGTTCCAGGTGTTCACCAGCTACAGAGCATGGTCTAATTGTGACCGCTGTGACATCCAGGGGGAGCAGACCCGTGTGGGCCTTTGTTATGTTAAAAGCATCTACCTCCATGTACGTTACCACCATGAATCGGACACAGTGGCTCCTTGTGGCTCCTCAGCTGTTCCCCAGAGCTTTGGACTTTCAAGCAGGAGTTTTGGAGCAAAGCTTGAGGTGAGGAACTGTCATACTTCCTGCCCTCCAAAACCTAAAGTAACCCCAGAGAAACAAGCTCTGTTGAAGTTTCTTGAGTATGATAATCGAGATTCAGCAGAAGTTTCCATCCACTTCCACAACCACCCTGTAGACTCTGATCTGGTCTTGACCTGCCCTGGCGCCAAACCACAGTATGCCGTGGCCTGGGATAAAGGCTCAGTACCGCTTTATCTCTCTCAATATATGGAGGGACTGAATAAGACTTCTCGTGTCTTCATTGATACAGGTCACCACCTACACTTCAGGCCAGTATGGTTAGAGGATAAAGGCTCATATTTCTGTTGGCTCCAAGGAAAGCTAGCAGCAGAGATCAGACTGGGAGTATATCTGCGCTTGGGTCGCTTGCGCCAAATCTATGACCCAGAGTCTGCGTATGCCCTTCAAGCAATACTTGTTTGCTACATTTGTATTTCTGTTCTGTTTCTCCTCACTGTGTTAGCAAGATTTGTTTGGCAGTTCATCAATGAAGAAAAGACTGCAGATATGAACAGAACTTAAATTTGTTGTAGTTTAACCAATGCATGATTACTGTTAAATGCAAGATGAAAAGGGAATAAATATACTGCAAAGACTATGAGTCATCTTTCAAACTACTTTTTAATGAATGTTTATGGTATTTGATCTTTCAAACACAAATTGAGAGTGATGATAAATAATAAACTGTTATGTGGTTTGTTGATGCTTAACATGTCCTTGAGCTTTCTTGTAATAATTGAAACAATGTCAGAAGGTTTAAATTAAAATGTATGTATATGGAAAAGTGTATATTACAGGTTGCCCTGCAGTGTGGCAGATTAATTTACAAATATTCCATGTAGTCTAGAGTCTAGATTGATGAAAAGGTGAACATTTATTAAAGGAATATTATAGGTTCAGTACAATTTAATTACAATCGAGAGCTTTTGTAACATGATTATCACAAAAATAATTTCAATTTATTTCCTCCTTTTCTTTAAAAGCAAAACTTGAGGTTACAATGAACCGCTTACAATGGAAGTGAATGGGGCCAATTTTTGGAGGGTTTAATAGCAGAATTTTTTTTTTAAAGCACTTACATTGGGGGCCTGTGTAACTCAGCAAGTAAAGATGCTGACTATCACCCTGGAGTTGCGAGTTCAAATCCTGGGTGTGCTGAGTGACTCCAGCCAGGTCTCCAAACAAATTGGCCCAGTTGAGGAGTCACTACACCACCATGTAGGCTAAATGCCTCACTGTAACCTAGATGTCGAAAATAATTTTTATGTTGATAAAAAGTATGCTATAAATACCATCGATTGAGATTAACTTGTACTAAACAAGGAATTGTCCTTCAATCAAATTTATGGAGGTAACAAAAAACGGTATGCATAATAATCATGAATCTTAAAAATAATGTTTAAAATTATTTTAGATGGAGCATAACATCACACCACTGGACATGCCAATTGAAATGCCAACTTCTCAAAAGTTTTTAAACGTAAACTATCCGTAATACATTACATAGTAATTGATCATTTACACAGTTAATAACGATTTAACCGGAAGAGGGCGATTCTTCACCACGTATGTTACAGCTCACAGCCACTGATGGGACTAGCAGCTTTACACTGTTTAATAACCAGTTTCCGAAATAAGCGCGAAGTGACATTTAGGGGTCCAGTAACTTCAGATGCTAATTAATATCAACATCTTTAAATTAAATTAATATGGCGACTAAATTAGCATAATTTCCTCATCCTTTCACACTTTCTCATCAGTTGTGCTGCGAACTTCTCGTTTGTGACAGAAGGCATGGCGGATGGTAAGCTGACTGACAGACATCAATAGTTTGCTGTCACACAGGGAGGTTTCCGGAGCTTAAACGTGTGTCTCTCTGCATTTTGCGCAATGAAGGACCAAAACGGAGAAGAAATAAAAAAAATACTGGAAGAGGCCCCCTCTGCTCGTAAAGCACTTGTAGAGAACTACGAGAATTTACACAAAGTAGCTGAATACTGCGAGAGGAACTACCTGCAGGTAAGACACTGAAATGCGCCCGAGATATGCGATGCAACAGGTTCACATGAAAGCAACAGGTTCACATGAAACTGTAGAGCAGATGTACCCAGATTAATTGATTTAGTTCACCTTTTTTGGGAACTGCTGTTTGTGAGATACAAATGATAAGTCTTGGAGTGTCTTGTTCTCGTTACTTGTGAAATGATTGAACAGACAGAAGCAAAGAAAAAACAGCTGAACTTTTGCAGTTTTACTTGACCTGTTCACGCTCATCTTGCTATTTATATGAATGACGTTCAATATATATATTTGCTCTTGCAGCTTACATCATTCTGGAAGGAAGATAAAGTACAGCAAACCTGTCTTCCTCATACATTAGAGATCATTTCTGTATTGTATGTCTTTTGTGTAGCTGTGTGTGTGTGTTCAGCAGCAGAAGTCGCTTTATACTTGCATCTAAAACATTTATTTCCTTTCATCTGGCCACAGAATTAAATTAAATAAGGGCAATGACAGTAGTTTGGTGTGAAATAGTTAATACAGTTTATTTAGCATGTACTGACTTAGGAATTGTGTAATTGCACACATACAATGTGACTTTGCAATAATGTTGTGGCATGTAAATCAAGATGAAGCGTGTATGTAGCTTGCATTTATATGTCGTTTCTGTATAACCATTGAATTAAAGGATGTTTCTAACCCTACAGTCTGGTAATGACACCGACAAAGCACTGGAGGAGACCAAGGCATTTACTACCCAGTCCTTGGCTAGTGTGTGCTATCAGATCAGCTCTATGGCCGCCAATGTGCTCAAACTGCTGGATGCACAGACCCTACAGCTTCGCAAGATAGAGTCATCCATCAACCAGATTGGACAGGTATTGGTCCCTCCTCAAAGTACAGCACAAATTGAAGTCAGATGTTTACATACACTTAGGTTGTAAGCCATTAAACCTAATTTTTTAACTTCTCCACAGATTTCATATTAGCAACTATAGTTTTGGCAAGTCGTTTAGGACATCTACTTGTGCACGACACAAGCAATATTTCCAACAATTGTTTACAGACAGATTGTTTCACTTTTAATTTACTATATCACAATTCCAGTGGGTCAGAAGTTTACATCCACTTAGTTAACTGTGCCTTTAAGCAGCTTGGAAAATTCCAGAAAATTATGTCAAGTCTTTAGGCAATTAGCCAATTAGCTTCTGAGGCTAATTGGAGTCATTTGGAGGTGTACCTGTGGATTTATTTTTTGGCTTACCTTCAAACTCAGTGCTTCTTTGCTTGACATCATGGGAAAATCAAAATAATTCAGCCAAGACCTCAGAAAAAGAATTGTGGACCTCCTCAAGTCTTAGGCCCTGTCCCAAATGGCGCACTTCATGCGGACTTTCGGTCTCGTGGACTTAAATTGCGCGTGCTCGCTGAGTCTACGAGTCCGTAGGCCGTCCCATTTAGCATTTTAACGCTCTGAAGTGTGCTCAGCAGCGCCCCCTTTGTACCCTTGAAGCGGTCTTCCGCGAAGCCCGCATAGATCCAGGCTTCATGCACTTCAAGTACCCAGGAGTCCTTGCGAAAGGCCAATCAGACAACTGGTGTGAAGAGCGCTTTCGCTCACAGACACAGACAATTGATAACATGGCTGAGAAGAAAATATTTAAGTGTAAGTATCATTATGGTTTTTATGACTGTGTACATTTTACCAGTTGTTACCTACAGTTTATACAAACATTATGGTTATCGACCAGTAGTTGATGTCTCAAACATAGTAATAGCGCGCTGAATAATAGGCTGATCGCATAACGATTCATTATATAGAACCGAATGGCAGGGCTTTACTGAGTCATATGTAAGTGAAGTATGGATATTTAAACCTGTAAATTAAAAAGCGACATAAAAAAACAAGGTACACATAAAAATATAAAATACATACATATATATGTATATAAAGAAAAAAGAAAATCAAACAGTAAATCAAATAATAATGACTTAATGCATTAACGACTTTTGACAAGTTATATGTTTATCTACAAAGTCAATAACATTTACTTGCTTACCCTTTCCTCCGTGCATAACATCAGCATTTGTATGCATGAAAAATAATCTTGTCTTCTACGACGTCGGAGCGTATAAATGTGATTTCTCTTCATGGCAAGCCATCTCGCAAACACAATAGTAAAAACAACAACAATAGGCAGCATATTTCCCCGAACCGAACCTGCAGCTCCTGTCCAACAATAACCACGCTTCACGATCGAGTCTGTCCCAAAAATACTTCTCAATGCGCCCTTGTGGACTTGCGCGAGGGGCCCTATAAGTCTGCACTACATGACGTCACCGAAGTGTGGACTCTGAGGAAGTCCACATGTCCGGAGTGTGCCATTTGGCACAGGGCCTTATTCACCCTTGGGAGCAATTTCCAAACTCCTGAAGGCACCACGTTCATCTGTACAAACAATAGTACACAAGTATAAACACCATGGGACCACACAACCATCATGCTGCTCAGGAAGGAGACACATTCTGTCTCTTAGAGATGATTGAAGTTTGTTGCAAAAAGTGCTAATCAATCACAGAACAACAGCAAAGATTCTGGAGGAAACAGGTGGACAAGTATCTATATACACAGTAAAACGAGACTTATATCGACATAACCTGGAAGGCTGCTCAGCATGGAAGTTGTCACTGCTCCAAAACTGCTATAAAAAAGCTAGACTATAGTTTCATAGTGTTATACAGATTCATGGAAAAATGGAAAATGTAACATTCAGAAATACAAAATAATTATTTTAGCCTGCATTGATATAATTCTATAAATTTATGACATTTAAAACACATTTGACAACCTCCCCAGATGAAAGCATGACAACGTTCCCTGACTTTCATGTAAAATACCTTTGTCCTAAGAACATATTTAAACATTTTGGGAAACAGCTGCCTTCATAATATAGTTTGCCCTTCCATTAGTGTATGCCAGTATGGTTTGATTATGTTTGCTAGTTATCCTTAAAACTATAACAAAATAATTATGATAGTAAAAATTTTACCATCTTTGGATGGTATAATACACAAAAAGTATTCAAATTTAAGAGGGTTTTGAACTAGGTGTTTAAAACCAACTCTGCTCTAGAAAACACAAATTTGCACCATTGGACTTTTGATTCCAAATCTTAGCATTACTGAGATATTTACTACTGATATACTACTGATCCTGTGGAGGAACAGTAGTCGTTACAGATAGGATGGAGGACTAATCGAAGTGGCTCTGATTGGCCATTGCCGTTTCATTGCTCAACGGACATGTTAGTGATTGGTTAGAATACTCAACCGCTGCAAAAACACGTTGATCCTTTGTAATTATTTTGGATTCATTGCATATTGCACCGCTCGCTGTGAACGGATTTGTTAAATACACTGCAAATGTGCAACATGACAAAACTAAAACGATCCCGTTCTAATCAAGGCACAGACGCAGTGTAAATAATTGATTTATTTGTTTTTAATGAGAGCATTCGTGAGAGTGCAGAACATTGAGCGGAGTGTCATGAGCTTGCATTGAAATGCAGGTCTCAATCAGAGTAAACCTGCAGTGAGTGACCGCAGTCATTGTAATGGGAGAGTTTGACGCATTGTTCGATTTCTGTGTACAATTTATTAAAAATGTAATTACAGTTTTGTTTTGTCATGTTAATAAGTAGACCAATGTGAATTTGATTTGTACAAAACAGCAATAAAATAATTCAGCTCAACTGTTCTAAGTGTGTTTGGAGGTGTAGCAAACAGAAAGAATATGGCATGAATAGCATATTTCAGGAATCACCGTCATTGTTATGCCATGCAGCTGGTATTGGTAGATTTAACATTTTCAGGAATCGCATAAACTCTGATCGCAAATGACTGTTTTTAATTTTCAAAGTGCAAATACTGAGGCCAAAAATTATCGAACGAAGATCTTGCATGAACAAGATCACCATTGAAGATCTAACGGGATGAATGGTCCCCTGTCTAGCCACCTAAGGGCTTACTGAATGCAGTTTGAATACTGAATATGCCATATTATTTACTGTACATGGACTTATAATTTAACCAGTAATTTAGCAATAATTCAATGTATTCTATACCATAGGTATCAATTTACAATAATTTTAATTTGCCTTACCTTAACAAACATTATTACAATATAAAATACAATACAATATAATGCTTAAAAGAAACTGGAATGCTCATATCCACCATTAAAAACTTCTACTCTGAAGAACCTCAAGGTTGCTTAATTTTTAACATTTTAATTGACATTAATAATCGCGATTACAATATCAAGAGCAAAAATCGACAATTATGATTTTTGCTATAATCATGCAGCCCTATGTAAAACCATCTGTCCCAGGAGCTTTGCCTGTAGGCTAGGCCTTAATTACCTTGCCGAGCTCCTTCAAGGTTATCTCAGAATTGAGAATTTGTTTGTTCAGTCATCAGTTTAGGCCATACTAATGGTTCCACAAAGTTTCTAATATCTTCATTGGTAGACCAAGATGTGTAACTGTAAAGATCATTATAGAATTCTTTAAAAGCATTATTAATATCAATGGCTGAGGTAAATATTTCACCACCGGCAGATTTTACTGAGGGAATGGTATAGAAAAAGACTCTCTGCTTTATGTATCCAGCCAAAAGCTTCCCTGCTTTGTCACCATACTCAAAGTATGACTGTCTTGCCCTGAATATCCAAAACTCAATCTTCTGCTAAACAAAATAGTATTATATCTGTATTTCAATTGAGTCAATTCTCTCAGGCATTAGATGACATTCGGCTCTGCCTTGGCACTTTTTATATTCCCTTCCAACTCCACAAGTTCTCGTGCTTTGGATTTTTTTGATGAATGAGGCATACTGTAGGATTCTACCTCTAAGAACTGCTATAAGTGCCTCCCAAGCCATGCCCACAGAGGATACTGAGGACCAGTTGGTTTTATTCCAGTTGTCCATTTAAACATTGATTTTAGCCTGTAACATTTATTGAAATTCAGGATTTTGCAAAAGGGATACATTAAAGCGCCAACTATATGATTCCTTTTTCTCCATATGTGGCAACACATCTAAACTCACCAGGGAGTGATCTGAGACTAAAATGTTTCCAATTGAGCAACTGATGAAAAAAATGTATAGTCCCTCCTAGTTGGGTTTAAAAGTCTCCAAATATCTGTAAGGCCAATATACACTTTTGCTTCACTATAATCAAGTCCATCAAAAGATTAATGTCTCCTCCCAATATTATATTATGAGGAGTGCCAGCGGCTTGCAACATCCCTTCAAGATCTATAAAAAGCTGTGATCATCAGCTTTGGGTGCGTATATATTAGCCAAAATCAACCTTTGCCCCTGAATTTCTGCTAAAATAATAATGATTCTTCCTAATTTCTTTAATTTGTTTGAGACATTTGAATTGTAGATGTTTACTTATCAATGTAATGACTCCCTTGCTCTTACTGCCCACCTCATATCTTGCCAAATTTTTCAGCTTGCTGCTGGGGATAGATGTGTTTCTTAAAGAAACACTGTTTCCCCTTCTGTCACTCACTCGACGTTGTGTCGATTGTTGTGATACAAGGTGCTACTTTCGGGAGCCTCGGATACCTCTGAATATGAAAAAGGCCAACACCATATTGGCGAACAGAATTTGCATTACCCGCCCCCGGACATACGGGTATAAAAGGCAGGGATCGTGCATCTATTCAGTCAGATTCTTTCTTCGGAGCTGAGCAGTTATGTGTGTTCAGCGAGCTGAAACCTCACTCTGTTCCACTCATCTCTAAGAGAGCTTTCCTGTTGGATCTACGGCGCATTGACAGCAGCTTTCTCCCTCCGCATGGCAGTCAAGTGTTCAGTGAGATAGGTCCACTAGGCAACAACATGAAAATCACCAAATTGCTTGCTGTGTATCGATTCTTAGTTTGGCCGGGAACATCATTGCAAAATTGATCTTCAGTTGATGTAAGTTTCTTGCATTCCTTTAATCGATCACGTTTCTCTCTTGTCGAATTCGCTAAATATTACAGCAAGATCCTCTAAGTCTGCAATGACCATCATCAACATTGCCGACACATTCATCAATTCACGCCGGATTTCTTTCAGTTCACCGTCCGAACTGAGTCTGGGGCTTTCAGCTTGAGTACATAAGTGTCTTTTAATAACTCCAGAGCCTGAGGATTTTGAATTCTTTGACATATTGTCTTCCTAGAACTGTTAAGAATCAGGTTGTATCGAATCTCACTGGTTTATGACACAAATAGTAATAAAACATAGCAAAGTGAGCAGAGCTTGCCGCGCACACATCCGCTCCTCGCATGGCATCATATGATCCATTTTTTATTTCATATTTATTAAAACCATTAGCCCTCGAGGGGGACATCATAAACTTTGCATTGCGGTGTCCAAAGTAATTTCACATGCTCAGAGTGTCGTGTGACTGCCCCTTTAGAAGAGATATCCAGGTGTTATACAATAATTGTGCTTTTATGCAGACGGTGGATATGCACAGAGAGAAGGTGGCTCGTCGAGAGATTGGAGTTTTCACGGTTGCCAAGAGGGTTCCACGAAATCACAAGATTGTCCCTCCTGCAAAAAGTACAGAGCCCAAGCCTGAGTACTCCCGTACACCCATCTCTTTCTCTAGCCTGGACTCTATTGGCCATGGCGTGAAGGTGAGCACACACAACTTCTCATGTAATGGAAGTAGTTAGTTCAGCTGTAATTATTTTGGGTCATTATTACGTTGAAAGCACATTTAACTGTTTAACACATTTAACACAGTTCTAGCTCTATATCTTCTCTTGTTCTCAATGTTTACATTTTAACTGTTTCAACTTGGAACTTTTAATTCCTTGCCAGCATAAAAGTAAGCTCTAAAAATTGTATGAAGTATTTCTTTGCTCTTAGTTGAAAGTTTGTACAATCCATTGTTGTATTGTCACACTTGACCACATCCTGTTATAAAGAAGTTAGGCTAACCTCGATTAACAGTGCAGCAACTGCACTTTCAAATACTCTCTTTTGCTGCCTCCTTTACTCCCTTCCTTTCCTTCAAATGCGCACAAACACACACACACACACACACACACACACACACACACACACACACACACACACACACACACACACACACACACACACACACACACAGTTAGCTGGCTACCAGCGTGGGAAAAGCTGCAAGTCTGGTGCTAGCCGTGCTGCTAGCTCACTGATGCTCATACAACCACAAAGCCACAATAATTTCACAAGTATGCAGCACATGGCAGGCTTGCAAAAAGATAGGCAAACACCATAGAAAACTGTTGATGTAAACCTTTATGTTTAGAACGTCTATCACTTAAGCACACACAGTTAGGCTTAAATTAAATGTGTGAATATTCTCCTAAGCACGAACACATTTTTCATATAAAGACACATCAAACCAAGTGGCATCTGCATACAAATGATGCGAGAACTTTTCTCAGAACTAACATCACTTTTTCCACCCATTTCCAAAATTACGTTTATCTAACTGGTTTACATTTTTTGTAAATGTTTGAAGTCTGTTCCCAAGTTCACATAGGTGCTCTAACAGAAAAATCACAGGTGTATTTAGTGAGTTTGGTGATACTTTTATTTTTGTCTTAATTCTGCCACGGCACACTTTTCACGACTAAAAAATTCTACGGCACACCACTATCCCACATAGGCGAACCATCGTCAATATTTTTCCTTTTCAAGAACTTTCAAGTCCATGTTTTCTGTCCGTCTTAGTAGCATGTTTACTTGTAATGTTTGAAATTCGGCTATGCAAAAATAAATACAAAAATAAATAAAAGAAACAAGTGACATACAGTGCTTGCATTAGACTTTCATTTTGATGGACAGGGTTGTAAAAAGTTAGTCATAATCTATTATTACCCGTCATTTTAATTTTCATATTTTAATGATAGTAACACTTTTAAAAACTTTTATTTTCATTCACATTTTCATTTTTAATCATGAACTTATAGGACGACCATATAGCAGATTATGCAAGTATTTATTTATGAAGAGAACAGATGAAAAATAGAGACACCACACGAAGCAGATGAATGATTTTTTTCCCCGCAGTGACAGCGGAGGCAACTAAAACACGACATAAGAACAACGCAATATTACAAAAAACAAATACAATTAAAATATGAACAAAACACGTTAAAAATTAACTGAACAGAACTCAATCGACAACTCAAACCTTCCTCCTGGTGCGCATCGACTTGCTTGTGCGTAATCAAATGCATCAAGGGAGACTGATGCTGAGAAATTGTTATTAAATTTAGCATCTTTGCCACGGACAGACGACTTCTCGTGGCAGTTTTAATTTGGTTCTGGAGGCTGAACCCAGCATCAAAACTGCAAATTTCTCGGAAAGGTGAGGAGTTTTAATCCCTGAAATTATTTTTGGTTCATGCATTTATTTATTTTGTGGAAACAATCTTTCACACTAGTGTGCCGCAGTGGTTGGGAATCACTGCTCTACGATCAGGTTGGAGAAAGAATCGTCATTGGCTAGTAAATTTTTGTTGTTACTCACCAGACTTTTGATGACATGTAAGCATAATGTAACAAAAAATATATATTAAGCAAACTGAGAGAGGGGGCCCCTTCATATATATTCACGCAATATGGTATATTGTTTTTATCAAAATCTTTTTTTAGATTTTGCTTTATGATTTTAATCACATTTCAGCTTTTTAAAAATGTAAAAATTTCACATTATATCAATTTATATGATGTCATTAAATCGCATTTTTAATAATGATACAAACTGTTGTCACTGTCTGAAATTTCGTACACATTTTAAACCAAAAATGTAGGAACCTAATTATGAAAATTAGGGGTTACTGGCTGACAATTAATTGTCAAACAAATAATTGTGATTATGACGAATAATTGCCTGTTTTAGGGCTATGATGATTAATTGTGTGTTTTAGGTGTTTCACGAATATGATGATTAATTACCATACAAACTCACTATGTGTGCTTCACGCACACAACAAAGTCATTTATACAAATTTAGCTTGGGTCATCTAATAAAATAATGGTATATGATTTCCTTTTCAGGCTTAAAAAAATGTATGAATGACAGTCAAATGTAAAAGTATAAATTTAAACGAATTAAAATAATATTTTAATGATCAAAATATGTCTAAATAATTTAAATATATCTCTCTTATTTGTCCAATTTTCTTTTGATCCATTGGAATTTTCAATGCTTTGTTTTCTTTTGCTTCTTTTGTAACCCAGCCAATCTGTATAGCAGTGGCGGCTGCTGGTCTTTCAAAGAGGGGAAGCTCATTTTCGGACTACATTATAAACTTATTTACCCTATTTTTTGCACTAAATCAATCTTAGGTGTTGATCTGCCCTGCTGTTTAATTCTAATTTTTTCCTCGTAAGGAAGACTTTCAAATGGCTTCACCAAAATCAGGTCGACAATATTAGCACCGTCTGCCATCGTGCGCAGTTTCACCCGTACAACGCTAGCCTAGCCTACTGTATGAATGAATGAACGAACGAACGCTCTAAAACAAAATATATTAAACTTGGTAAAACTGAAACAAGGAATGTGGTGTATAATTGTGTGAAATGTATTATGCAAATTGACTAGCAATTTCGCCAAACAAATATAAAGAAATAAGTTGCAGCAGTTTGTCTTTCGACTACACTTGAGAAATCCGCGATGGGACAGAGCGCAAAATAGCTTCAGTGACTTCTTATAGTACAGATTCGCTGTCAATCAAAAGGAGATGCAGTCTTTCGACAGATCCTCCAATCATCACGCTGAAGCCCGGAGTCCGGGCCAGCCCACTCCTCATTCACCCCCAGAGACGCTGAGCGTCCGTGGGCGGGACATAATCGCAGCATTTATCCAATGACCGTCTATTTTCGGAGCACTGAAAAAAACTGTTCAGAGCAGCCCCATTGAAGTCAATGGACGCTCGGCTTCAACAGGGAAATGCACTGACGCTACGGGAATGTATGAGAAGTAAATCGAGTCAGCCGACCTGCTATATGTAATGTAGCTGATTCTGAACGAACTCGTCTTCGAGATGAACGTGTTCTAACGCATTTTTAGTCCATAAATTGTTTACACAATAGTACATATTTGACCATTATTTTTCTGACATTATAGGGGAAGCTGAGCTTCCCTTGCAGTCTTAAAGAAATCCCCACTGCTGTATAGCTATTATATTATATTATAATATATTATATTAAATTAAATTATGCAATAGTAAAATATTTCTGCCTTAAATTCTTCTTTTTCACACATTATTTTAAGGCTCTCTGATTAACTCACCAGCTCTTATTTCTCGTGAAGGAAGACTTTGAGGTTTTGTTTCTTGCATTTGATCATCTCCACAGAAATAGAGCAGGGCATCTCCTCTCAATCACTGCCTGTTATTAACACTGCGTGAATAAACCCACAATGACCATGTATATTTGTCATTACATGGATGTTAAATGAAACCGGAGCACTTTGCGTTCACAAAATGTACACGTTTATACCTTGTTTACAGTCCCTGACAAAAGTCTTGTCGCTTGTGTACAAATTGACCTGAAGTGCCGCTGAAATATATTTCTAATCAAGATTTTTTTACAAGAAATGGCTCATTTTAATCCCAACAGCTTTTGTAATAATGTTTCAGTGCAAAACGAAACTGTTAAAAAGTATTCTAAAATTCACAGCTCGGTAAAGCCCATTGAGTCAATTTTTGCAAAGGCATAAGTGTTGTCGCCTTGTCATATGAGCTTCACCTGTGACTAATAATGGATCAATTAGGTCTCAGGTGTGTATAAAAACAACCCCAGTACACTAGGCCTTCACATCAACTGCAACTAGACCTCTGCAAACATGCCTAAGATTCACCCTGAGACTAAAGTTTTGATTATCAAGAGGCTGAAGACCAGATCCACTGCTGATGTGGCAGACACCTTCAATGTGTCTCAGCGTCAAGTACAGAGGATAAAAAAAACATCTGAAGACACTGGAGACATTTTTGACAAGCCCAGGTCAGGCAGACCCCGCAAGACAACTGCTCGAGAGGACCGTTTGTTGGCTCGAAAATCCAAGGCCAGCCCATTTTCCACTGCAGCAGAGCTCCACGAGACCTGGTCACCTGAAGTCCCTGTGTCAACCAGAACAGTTTGTCGGATTCTGTCTCGAAATGGCCTCCATGGTCGAATCAGTGCCCAGAAGCCAGCACTAAACAAAAGACAATTTAAAAACCGTGTGGCATTTGCCAAGGCCCACAGCCTTCTAAAAGGATGGACGCTGGAAAAGTGGAAGAAGGTGGATTTTTCAGATGAATCTTCTGTTGAATTACACCACAGTCGCCGCAAATATTGCAGGAGACCTACTGGAGCCCGCATGGATCCGAGATTCACCCAGAAAACAGTGAAGTTTGGTGGCGGAAAAACCATGGTCTGGGGTTACATCCAGTATGGGGGTGTGCGAGAGATCTGCAGGCTGGAAGGCAACATCAATAGTCTAAAATACCAAGAAATCTTAGCTACCTCTTATATTCCCAACCATTAAAGAGGCCAAATTCTGCAGCAGGATGGTGCTCCATCGCTTACTTCCATCTCCACATCAAAGTTCCTCAAGGCGAAGAAGATCAAGATGCTCCAGGATTGGCCAGCCCAGTCACCAGACATGAAGCATATGTGGGGTAGGATGAAAGAGGAAGCATGGAAGACGAAACCAAAGAATATTGATGAACTCTGGGAGGCACGCAAGACTGCTTTCTTTGCTATTCCTGATGACTTCATCAAGAAATTTTATGAATCGCTTGCCAAACCACATGCTCATGGAAGTCATACAAGATATTAAATTTGGATCTCACAGCACCACTACTTAATTTGCTGACATATTTTTGTATTTGCAGTAAATTTGTTCAATTTCTGTATAGGTGACAAAACTTTTGTCTTGACAAAATTTGACCTTTCTGTCTTGTTTAAATGATAAATCTTTTTTCAGTGAAACTAATTTATTTCAGTGCATTAATCATCATTTAGGAGGGTTTTAGCTTTTCATATGAGCTATTTCTAACACCAATTGATTAATAAAGTCAGGTTAATAGCAGGTGTTTCTACAAAATAGATAAGCGACAAGACTTTTGTCAGGGACTGTTTATATTTCGCCTCTCTAGACGGCGTGCACATCAGAGCGCTTGAGATGTGGTTTATCTTCACATGCTATCAAGAGAGCTGCTTGTGACGTCCGCGGCGTCCGCGGTGCAGTTCCCTGAGATGCTCGGAGTTCAACTGAATGAGACACAAGTGCATTTTCCTGCATGCTCATGAGACAGCATGCAGGGAAAGATGAGGCTGGATCCAGCTCCTTAATAAACTGCTTTTTATTCAGTAAAAGGGCCTTGGTGCTTTGACACTACACAACTCAATCACTGGCGAGTGAAAGGTTAATATTTACTTGCCAGTGGCTGGAAATTTACTCGCATAAATGAGTGATTTACTCGCAATGTAGAGGGCTGATATATATCTATTGCTTTAGTTTTCTTTAAAATAAATGACATTTGGTTTGATATTTTGTTAGAATGAATTCATGGTTATTTCTTGTTCAATATGCTTTGCATTCTCAGAAAAACACAGTAAGCATTAGAGGTTGATTAATGCCAATATGAAGGAGTCAAGGTGGTCAGTCTTTAACTTGTTTGTGTTTTGTTCTTGTTCTGACAATATAAATGAATTAATTCTAGAAACCACTAATGGGCAGATTTGTTGTTTTCAGGATTCTGAGCAGCCACAGTTAAAAACAGCGACCATGACGCGCAGCAGCAGCACAATGAGGTACGTCCAATGCGCTCGGGTTCTCTGGTTCTTATCTGTCACATCTTGCAGTAAGGCAGCATTATGACCCATACAACCTCAATAGTCCTGTCACTAACTATCATGGTAGTCATCTTATCTGTCAGTTCTCACGAATAGGGTACACTTTGGTGTACCATTACTTTACAAGTGTCATCATCTTGATTGTTTTGTAGTAAATAGCTGTTTTAATTAATTTGTGTTATTTTAAAGACCAACAATACAGTATAATATTTGGTTGTGTCCCATATTTTAAGTTCAACCATGTAACTGCCTGATTTCCCTCCTATTACAACGAAGAAACATTCTTGCAACACCCAAGAAATAACAGCCAGATGGGCTGGTTTGAGTATTTTTGTAACTGCTGATCTCCTGAGATTTTCATGCACAACAGTCTCTAGAATTTACTCAGAATCATGCCAAAAACATAAAACATCAAGTTTCCAACAATCCATTTTCCAATTAAATTAGTCAATCTTTCTGAAATCGATTTATTATAAGGGCTTTTCTAAGGAAAAGTCAATGTAGATATGTGCCAGACTGATGCTTTTGGAGTATATCACTTTGGTTGTGTCACAGCATTTTTAGGTCGCTGTGTCAAGTAAAGCATAGTTTGAAACGTAGAAATACACATCTCGAGACACTGTTGGCTATTGATAGGCTTATCAGTGTGGTTTGTTCTCTGTAAAGGTGAAGTTTCGCTTTCTGCCCCCTGCTGAAAACCTTTGGTTCTGTTTCATTCCAACTGACCACCAGAGGCAGTGCTAAATACTGGATTATCACCACTGCCTCTGGGAGTCAACCGGAATTCACAAAAACCACAATTTCATGCGTACCTAGCTCACTTCAAGCTTGAATTGGTCTGATGGTAGGATTATTTATTATTGCGGTCTGAGGACATTATTAATTAACGTGTTCATTTTAATATAATTAATTACACTGAATTAACATGTTAATCAACAGCCCTAATATACATACAGTATACACACACACACACACACACACATTTTATCTGGTTAATTTTTATATTTATTAAATATTTATTGCTAGAAAATAATAAAAATTGACTTTTAATTAAATGTTATTTATGTAAAAAGAATGTTTACATTTGTATACATTTTTTGAGAGTTCAGACCTTGATTTGTACCTTATTCGTGGACTATCTGCTTAAGTACATCTACTTTTATTCTGGATAATATCCGCCACTGTAAAGGTCTCCAGTTTTTCATTAACTCCATACCTAGAGTATAGTAACCCCACACGTCTCAGGCTACTGTTCCTCTTCCTGTTCAGTCAGAGGGCCTTGCTGGAGGAAGTGATATATTTTTGTTATACTCATTTCCTCTCTTGTCACGGACTGAAAATATTGTGGCAATTTCAATATCTCAGCACATGCACATCATACTATAATGCTGCTCCTTCCTACAGTCCACACTATATAAAATATGAACGTGCACATATAATATGAACTGTATGACAGAACTAAATGTTTGGTATGTTGCAGTCTCAATATGTGTTTCTGTGTTGTGCACGCAGTCGGGGCAGCCATCCTCCTGATCCTGTCCAATGTCCTGTGGCACCCACTCTGTCCCGTGGAGCATCCGTCAATTCACTTAATGACAAGTTTATTTCGTAAGAGCAGATAAAGTGTTTTTAATTTAGCTACTATTAGTGTATACTGTATGTTTTAAAGGGACAGTTCCCCCAAAAATGAAATTTCTATGAACATTTACTCACCCTCATATATTTCCAAATCTGTATTACAGTCTTTCTTCTATGGAAAACAAAAGGAGATGTTAGGCACAATGTTTGTCTCAGTCACTAGTCACTTTCATTCTATAGAAAAAGAAGATGCAATTTAAGTGAATGGTGACTGAAGCTGTCATTCTGCCTAACATTGGAAAGGAATTCATAAGGATTTGGAACAACATTTTTGGGTGAAATATCCCTTCAACATTTCTTACTGTAACACTAATTTCACACTTTCACAGTTTTGCAATTTATTAGCTGGATTACTTTCCTTATTTCAGTTCAAGCTTTGGTAAAGCCGTACCACCTCCTGTAGTGCCCAGTTGTCCCACCAGTTCTGATGGTGATGGTGACATCATCAGCACCCTGCTGGATGAAGTCTCACCCCCTCCACCCCCACTGATGGAGACAGAATTTGAGCAGGATCATCTGCAGGATACTGTTCCACCTCCACCTCCTCCACTTGACTGTGCCGACATCCCCCCACCCCCTCCCATGCCCTTTTCAGTGAACATATCTGATCCAAGCAGCCTGATGACAATACCACCTCCTCCACCAGATCCACCTCTTGAAACAGGTTCATTTGTGTCTGATTGTCACAACAATTTCAGCATTAACAACATTCCAGGCAATTCAAATGTTTCACAATGTTAGGCTCTATGGGAATTATAATATATTTGTTTTTTCTAGTGGCTTTAGAGAATGGATTTCCGCTACCAGGGCCTCCTATTGACATGCCTCCTCCACCAACCCCTGATAGCCTTGATCTTCCAGAGCCTCCACCTCTGCCTGGGGATAATAACATTGAAGGTAAACAATTACCATAGAAAAAGTGCAAGTTCATCTAAAGCTTGTATTTTACTTAAAAGGTAAACTACGTAATTCTAGGCTCTCTATTGACATCTACTTTACATTTACATTTATTCAATTGGCAGATGCTTTTATCCAAAGTGACTCACAAAAGAGGAATAATACAACAAGCGATTCATCAACATAAACATTTGTAGTTGAAACTCAAAAAAGTTACCTGCAAAGGAAAATTGTTTTGTTTTGCTTTGACACTGCTCTTCTGTCCTTGGGCAAGACACTGAATCCTAAGTTGCTCCCAATGGCAGACTAGCGCCTTGCATGGCAGCTCTGCCGTCATTGGCGTGTGAGTGTGTGTGTGTGTGTGAATGGGTGAATGAGTCACAGTGTAAAGTGCTTTGAAAACCTCTAAGGTTAAAAAAAGCGCTATATATGTGCAGACTATTTACCATTTTTACTTTTGAGGAATCTATCAATTTAAATTAAATTGATCATTGTGGTGCATTTGTTCTCTCTGCTCTAGTGTTATCAGTTCTGTATATGTTAATATTGTATGTCAATGCACATCTAGACCTTGAGATTCCACCTCCGCCCCCATCTCTACCAGTAGAAAGTTTTGATAACTTTGAGGACATGCCTCCTCTACCGCCCCCTATTGATTACGACATGTCAGCACCAGCTGACTATTTGGAGAAAGGTAGGCCACTGTTTGCGTCAACTTGTTTTAGTCAGTAATTGTTTGTAGAGTATGTGGTCATTCAAGTAAAGGATTTGCATTATGAATCCTAATAGCATAACTAATATTGCAGCATTAGGTGTTTGCAAAATTGCTATATTGACATAAGAGCTGAGCATCATTATTCAGCTGAAACTTTTCTGGATACTTTTGTTGTTAAATTCCGAATTTGAGACTGCTAGTTCCTCACAAAAAACAAAAGATAAAAAAAGCTCTTCAGTTACTGATACAGTAGTACTGATTTCCTATTGTAATTCTTTCTCCTACCAAGTGGTGGCACTATACAGCTACGACACAGGCAAGCTTGGTGACTTGGTCTTTCAGGAGGGAGATATCATCTATCTTACCAGCAGGAATGAGGATGGCTGGTGTGAGGGAGTTCTGCATGGGGTTAAGGGTTATTTTCCTGGCAACTATGTGGAGTCAACTGCTTAACCGAATCTTCTAGAACGTGAATGTCATGGGAACCTCAAAATTAGAATATGATCAAGAGAAATATGGGAAGAATATAGTATAAAAATTATTCCCAAATGCATAAACACTTATCCATCAATTTGATAAATGTCATGCATCTTACTATCTTCACACAAATGCCTTTCAAATTGTATCTGTGAAATTCTGAATTAAATGAATGTGCACTTATTAGTACAAATAGAGAAATATTTGTGAATACATATGCTCCCTTTTGTATAAATGTAACAATTTGCATATCTAACCAAATGAAGATGTTCCAAATTAAACACAAAATGGCTTTGTGAAGCATTGAATGTGCATTTGTGGCTCAAGTGATGCATGCGTTCATCATGCAAATGTTTTTGTGTCTATTCTGTTTTATTTCTTTGAATTTGTCTTCTGCATTAATGCTTTTTATTTCTCTCAATAAAAAATTCTAAACAGTGCAGTAAGGTTTGGATACTCTTATTGTGTTATATGTGCCCAAGAAGTAATAGCTTCTGACTGTGAGACAGGATGCCACAGTGCCAGGTGTTTGGGTATGTGGGTGATATGACCAAAATTCTATATCACAGTAACAGTATATATCACAATATCAGATTTTTTCCTGGAAAATAAAAGGTTAAATAACCATGTGATAGGGGTGGGCGATAAAAGCAATAAAGTATATGTTAACTGAATTAAAAAAAAAAATTAATGATATGTATGATATGGAATATAGTGGATGGAATATTAAAAAAAAATCTTTTTTAAGTTATGCCCAATGTAGCCTAATGGAAGCCTGTCATGCCCATTATCACAATGAAAAACTTTATCATTAAATACATTTAAAAAAAATAATATTGGATCTGCTTTATCTATTTTGCATCACTTTTCAATACAAGCCCAAATAAGCTTTTCTATTTGAATATAAGCATTTGCTTTGATTCTGAAGCAAAGCCCTCAATCACTTTTGTTTTGGATTTTGTCTTCCATTAGATACTGGAAACCGTTTTGGTAACTAGTCTACTTGATATAAATGCACTGTTGACAGAGGTGATATTTATAAATTCCTGATGTAATTGCGATCACTTCTTTCACCATGCTTTTCTCCATCTATCTCCATGTTTGTTTGTTCTTTTGACTCACTATCAGTCTCACCTTCAGCCAAGTGGAGCATTGCATGCACAGATATTTGCATACCATGATACAGACAAATACATTTCTACCGATTGAGACTTCATTTCGTTGCCACGATATATCACGAATTTCAGTCTAGAAACGTAGTTAAGATAGAAGTAGCAGACTCTAGCTTGCGAGTGACTTTGTGAATAAACTACACCCCACCTGATGGTACATCTGTAAAATGAGACCACTGTCTAGTGGTAGCTGCTTTTATTACACAAAGTTATGTGTGAATCATGCAAGGCAAAGCCAGTGGAAAGGAAGTCTCAAAATTCAAATGAATGAAATGGAAAACACACAAAGTGTTGTCAATGGATGCATGTGTGCAACTTGATCCACAAATGCACATTCGATGCTTCACAAAACCATTTTGTGTTTCATTTGGAACATCTTCATTTGGTTGCATACACAAACTGATTTATTTGTACAAAAGGGAACATTTATATTCACAAATATTTCTCTAGTTGTACAAATAGCTTCACATTCAAGTAAAAAGACATTTGTACACACTAATAACACACAATTGTGAAGTTTTCCCAAATTGATGGGTAGATGTAACCATACTTATGGATGAATTTAGACTTATTCATTGGTAATTGTTTGTGTGTGGGTCAGTTATGGTAAAAACAGCAAAACAAAAGTCTCAGAATTCAAAGAAATAAAACAGAATAGACACAAAAACGTGTCAATGAATGTATGTGGGTCACTTGATCCACAAATGCACATTCAATGCTTCACAAAGTCATTTTGTGTTTAATTTGGAACATTTTCATTTGGTTGGACATGCAAATTGTGTTTCATTTAAACTAAAGGGAACATTTATTTTCACAAATATGTCTCTATTTGTGCAAATAGGTGCACATTCATTTAATATAGAATTTCACAGATACAAGTTGAAAGGCTTGTGTGTGTGGATAGGAAGATGCATCATGTATGTTCAGCATGTATGATATTTATTGAATTGATAATGTTTATGCATTTGTGAATAATTTTGATACAATATTCTTCCCATAGTAAAACACTGTAATCTACCGAATGATTGGTTGTTTGGTGCCATAGAAATGTTCACCCTCTTAGAATGATGAAATATATATATATATATATATATATATATATATATATATATATATATATATATATATATATATATATATATATATAAATATATATATATATATATTTTAAAAAATATATATAAAAAGCACTTTCTTTCTACTGCAGAACACAAATTAAGATTTTTAGAAGAATATATTGCCTCTGTAGGTCCATACAGTGCAAGTGAATGGTGGCCAGAACTTTGAAGGAGATTTTATAGCAAAAAAGGACTTAAATATTTATCTGTTTCTTACACACACCTATCATATTGCTCGGGTCTTCGTTTGTGTTCAGCAGAAGAAAGAAGGTCATACACCTCATGGCATGAGGGAGATTAAATGATGAGAGAATCTTCATTTTTGTGTGAACTATCCCTTTAAATCACCTTCAAATTCAATATTTTAAAAACTCATATTCTTTGTTGACTTCTCTACCTATGCCAATTTTCTTTTTTACTCTGGGAACATTTAAGAAGTGAACATGTTCATGAATATCTGCACAATTCATTGTTGCAAATTCACTGTTTTGCAAAACCAAGTTTGCTTAATTCCTATAGAATCAATCAAATGTCTTAAACTATTTTAATGTCTGGGAGTAAAGCTCTATTACTTTCACATTTGCTTTAAATTACCAGTTGCCTTTTTTTTTCTCGTTATTGCTTACTGCTATAGCAGTATATAGATTCATTTCTGCGTCATTTTTGATGAACTGGCTTCTCAGCACCAGTAGCCACAACTTATGCTTTCCTTTTTGCTCTTTTCTGTTTTACTTTTTTTTTTTTACTTGAACATGTTCCTTGTTATTTTACAAAAAATGGGGAAAAAATTAAGGAGATAAAAATGTGCTATTCGAAATATACTGAAAAGACCAGCATAGCTGATCACCAGCCAATGTTGTGTTTTTGTTGCTGGTTACCAACAAGTCATTTAGCTTCACCAGTGCTGGTCCTCAAGCTATACCAAAACTAAATCAACCCAAACAAGCATAAATCAGCCTGGACCCATAAGGAAATTAATTCTGGTCTGTCTTTTTAGCAGGGAGAGACCATATAGAGTGTAGTATAGTAAATCAGTGAATATGAATGTTACTGTAATACTGTAATAGAGTATTAATCTGTGTTTTACATACAGTAGTAAATAGATGAACAATAGTCTTCATAATGGGAGTATCGTACTGGTAACACAGTTTTGAAAGGGACAAGCAGTGAACTGAGTTATTAAAGAGGCCTGTCACCACTGTGCCTTTAAACAGTATAGCTACAGATTTTTTTGGCTCTCTACGAAAAAGCACACTGTTCCTTTTACTAAACCAAAATCTTTGAGACAATAAAAAACAAATTGGTTAATTAACAGTTAGTATTAATGAAGTGCTACAAAGACAAACGTCTTGACATGTTTATTATGGAAATGACTTGAATAGGTGCTGTGTCTTTAAACACCAGCCTGTGACCATAAAAGTGTTCAAACTTTACTATCAGCAAGTTAAACCCTCCCTCAGATAAGACTTGCTCACAAATCAGAGCTGTTTACTAGAATCTATATTTGAGTGCTGTGATCACCTGCCTTTTGAAGAGGTAAGAGTTCTATTTGTCTTCCGATCAAATACTTAACAACTGGTCAATTTTAGTTGTTTAAGAAATTAGTTCACTAACTACAATAGTAAAATGTGTTGTGTTCTTCTGTATGCTCAGAAAACATCACATGTGACTGGTCTGGTGTAAATATACATTATGATAAATATCCTGAAAGCAGTTTTCTTCTGATGGCTCCAACTTTTCAATATTATCCAACTATTGTTGTGTTGTCTTTTTTATTTATATAATTCTTGTTTTTTATTTATTTTAACACTAAGGACAGGTGCTTTGTGAGCACAATGCTGGCAGTAGAAAACTAGGACAAATTAAAATGGCTGCTTTTGCCTTATGATAACAGTAGAAAGATTTCTGGATGGTTCTTGGACATTTCATATTACATAGGTGACACCAAAAGTGATCCAACTTATACAACATAGTGATGATGGCAAATTGTCTAGTGAATGGAAATTGACAATTAGTGTAGTGTGCCAAGCTTCACTTTCATAAAACCAATATTATTTCTCCAGAAGATGTATCGACCTACAGTTACCTTTTAATAATTTATTAAAGTATAATGTTATGTGATTTGTTGTCCTATACATCTGCCACCTATTTAGAATAGGGGCACTTTGTTTTCAGGGCAAGACTATCGTGTCTTACATCATTGTCTTACAAAAGTTTATTGTGAGGGTTAAAGGCGGTCAAAGAAGTTACACAGGGGTTATCAAACATAGGACCTGAAAATGTATACATTTATGTGCACATGTGCTCTAAAACAATACACGTGATCACAACATCACATGAATTATGAAGATGGAGGACAATAATGTCTGTGATCACTAAATATGATTTATTTCCTGGCAGAGGTGCCTCTGAATTGGGGATTTCTTCATTGTCATGGAAATGAGTGACCCATTTCAAGTTTTTCAGTATGTATCCTTCCCCTGAACAAACAGATTAGTTAGTTTGCTCACATTTCCATTTAGGGTACAATGGAGCTAAAGGCACTATTGATTTTATTTTCTCCCAAAACACTCCGACAGTACTTTCCCTAACACCTGTTTGTCACTATGCACTGCGAAATGTTCCTGATCCATGAGAACTTGATTGAGGTATTTTTGATCTAATATTTAATAATTTTTAAAATGTGAAAGTATAGTATTTGTGCTAAAAAAATATACCTAAAGGGTCCTATAAAACATGTTGTTTTTCTTAAGTGGGTCGAATAGATTTGTTATGAAAATCTTTCAAATTTGGTTCACATTGACTGATCCAATCACAATGTAGATTCAATTGTTACTTGAGATGTTTGTTATGAAATGTCAAAATTTGCCCTACAACTTTTGTCCCTATATTAACTGGATATCACTTATACCCCCTGGGGATCTATTGCCCCAAATGTGGGGGCTTTTGAAACAAGTGTGGGGTAAAAGACTTCCTCACCATTTTTTTATTTAATCCTAACCAGAATTTTAATCAAAACAATATTACATTATTATTTATTTTCACACAAATTATGTTGCTCCATCGATTTTCTATAAAATGACTTTATACACTTTGTAACCAGAAAAAAGCTAATTTTCCTGAAGGTGTGCCTTTAGCTCTGTTGTACCCCTACTTTTCATATCCTCTGTACTTCTGTCATTTATATACAGAGTATGTTCCTGATCACCAGAAGAGTACAGTTAATTTTTTTTTTCCCCCCCAGGATCTTCATACCTATTGTAATGTGTGGTTTTGTGGCAATATGCTGTGCTAGTTTCTGTAAAATCTTCCAGCGGGCCCGTAAGGAGCGCATGGAGCGTCTTGCGGCTCAAGCCCTGGAACAAACGCCTGTCTATGTAATTCCAATCTCTCTTTCTGAAGATGAGCTGCACAGACCACCACTATACAGCACAGTACACTTATACGACCCACCTCCTGCTTATAATGAGGTAATTGATGTTGATTTTACCAAAGTTTTCTAACACTGGGGAAACTTCAGGAAGCTAACACTATGAGGGAGTGTCTTTCTATATGACCTAGTTGAAACCTTTCTACAATAACAGAAATTCTAAAACTGGCTACGGTGTTTAAGCTCTGCCCTTTTAGGCGGGAAGCTGTCTGGTATAAAAACAGGCTAGCAAACACCATTCCTCAGAATTTTCTTCCTTCAAGACTGCGATTCATCTCTCGTCACGAAACCTTCTACTAATTCGCCATCGACATACACGAGTCAGCAGGCATGATTTTCACGGCAACGAGAAGAATCTCCACTCACCTGCAGTGTTCAGGCAAACATCCTGCATCCTGATTCCCTGCAGCACTTCGGCAGGAGTTTTGTATCCTTTTAAGTATATATAAATATTAGCTGTGTGTATATATAAACATTAGCTGTCAAACGATTAAAATATTTAATAGCGATTAATTGTACAAATATTTTTTTGTTAATCACGATTAATCATAATATCTTTATAAACATGAGTGGACAAAATGTGCTTCATCCAGATGTATTTTTCAGTCATCCACACAAAACCTTCCCCACCAACAGAGTTGAACAACAGAAAATGAACACAACACAACTCAATTTAGAATCAAATCCTTTAGAATCCTTTATTTTGGTCACACATTATACACACAGTTTTTTTTGCATATATACAGTGAAATTTAGTAGTTTTCACATATCCCAGCTAAGCTGGGGTCAGAGTGCAGGGTCAGCCATGATGCGCCCCTGGAGCAGATAGGGTTAAGGGCCTTGCTCAAGGGCCCAACAGTGGCATCTTGGTGGTGCTTTGATTTGAACCCCTGACCTTTTTGGTCAGTAACCCTGAGCCTCAACCGCTGAGCCACCACTGCCCCCTACTTATGTACAAAATATGATAATTGTAAGTGTATTATGAAAGGATTTATTTGCTTCTTTTTCTGGAGTTTTGACAGACATGCAGAAAAGTCTGCACTTTCATTTACAATTGACAACTCTGTGCAAAATACATCAAACACTTGTAAAAGATCCCGGTCACAATAGTAACCGGTGGGATTACACGAGTTGTAGATTACCTGCAGGGTTCCAGCAATGCCGCCAACTTCTGCATTAACTAGTGCACTACCAAACAGACACTGTGAAAACCTTGGAGACAGAAGCAGGGTTTCTGTTAGCCGGTAAACAGTACCGCCGCTCCCTATGCGCACATTAAGCAGTCTGCGTAGGGCACCGACTCCCAAGGGGAGCACCAGAAACTGCACCAGCTGCCTTTACTGGCACGTTATATTTTATTCAAGGACCTGGTAACAGTCGCGGAACACAGACGATCGCCTCGCGCTCACACTTTAACTACGTGCTCGCACCGAACCTCGCAACTTTCACCCTCGTGCTCGCAGTGCAAGGCTGGTGTTCAGATTGCAGCTGTCTTGCTGCTGCAATGAAGTTACAATGTTTTATCTGTGCTTTGTGGGCATGTTCTACTACTGTGCTATATTGATAAACTGCTTGGCGCGGGTCTCAGCATAATGTCTCCCACCATCTGTTTTCCCGACGGCAATGCATGTGACATTAGCGGTGTTTGTGTGAATTGACTCACTTGTCATGAACTGCGTTAAAAAAACATGTGGTGTTAAAGTCATTTTGCGTTAGCACATTAATAATGCATTAACCTGGACAGCACTTGTAGTGCAGCGTAATAGGACTCTGTTCCCCATAGCGTCAGCTTCCTGATGCAATGTCAATACTGAGTCTTAAGGGAACATCTCGGTTACGTAGGCTATGTAACCTCGGTTACCTGATACGAAATGAATGAGACATTGCTTAAACTGGCAGCATTACAGACTCAGAGGGTTTTGAGTTGTGAGTTTTATTTATATGACTTTATATGATTTATATTTATATTTATAAAACAATTTATATGTGCTCTTGCCCCTCAGTCAGAAAATCCTGAGGAATGGCGTTTGTGCACCTGCTTTTATCCCTGACAGCTTCATGCCTAAAGGGGCTGGGCTTAAATCCCAGGAGATCAGTAGTTACAGAAATACTCAAACCAGCCCATCTGGCAACAACAATCATGCCACGGTCCAAATCACTGAGATACATTTTTTCTCCATTCTGTTGGTTGATGTGAAATTTAACTGAAGCTCCTGACCCGTATTTGCATGATTTTATACACTGCAATGCAGATAGAAACACCTTGTGGATGAGAGAAGTCAGTGGAGAATGGTCAGACTGGTTCAAACTGATAAACTCTACAGTAACTCAGATAACAACTCTGTACAATTGTGGTGAGAAGAATAGCATGTGATGACCAGTGGGAGTAATATACAGTATTCAGTCCATCTTGACAAGAATTGCTGAAAATTATTTAGCTGTAGTTTTAAAGAAAAAGTTCTTTTTTCTGTACCAAAAATATAATTCATAACTTGTACAAATTCTTGCATGGTTGGTGTCTTAGGCTGCAACAATTTCTTAGTAATTGATGCCAGTAAATGCATAAAACAAGAAACATTTACTTGAGGCAATTAAGGATACATCTAACAAATAATTTAGTGAGGTTTATGCTCGAAACATGATTATAATAAATTCTAAATTGGTTCTAAATTCATAATTTTTTAAGGATGTTTAAATAATGATTCATCACTCAGAGTTGTGTTTACTTTTGCAGCTGAAGCCTGAAACCATTCCTCTGGAACCTCCTCCTGCATATTCAGAGTCTTTCTCTCATTCACCAGCAGATTCATAACCATACACAACTGTGTCTCAAGATATACAAGATGTGAATATGTGAAAAATCCCTCCGAAAAATTTAGGAAACTCAAAACTTCTTAAGACCTCTCCAAGGACTCATGTTACCCATGCAAAGGTTTAAATTATAACAAAGTCAATGTTTTACAGTGTCATTCTGATGGGATTTTGAGTTGGTCCTACAGAGTCCTAGAGACCTAATTTTGTTAAAAGTTTAAATGTATATTTTATCTTTTGTTTTGCGAATACTTGTATATTTGTACATGTTGTATATTTAGCTGACTGTGATGTGAATTGTGTTCATTTATAATGTGAAAAAAGCTAAATGGTTGACTGATGTGCAAATCAGTTGAAAACTACAAGGATGGAACAAATACATAAATAAAATTTTTGAGGAAATACTGCCTCTTAATAATCAAGTCAATATGTACATTTCCATAACTCCTCAGTCTCATATTAAAGACGTTACATCCCTGAATATTGTTAAATATTGACTAGAGATGCTGTTAAAAATATGTGTCTTTATCAACTGTCTGAATGCTCACTCTTCATCTGTCAACATACCAACCCCACCCCCACATGTACTGCACCCTCAAAGGCCAAAGTCCTGTGCTGCTGTTACAACAGAGTAGGTGAAAAACCTACTGCATTATGACTTTGTGAGTTCCTGTAACTGTCCTCACTATCCTAGTTACTGTGACATTAGTCTTACATTTGGCATATAATATCCATAGGATACACGAAGAGCTTCAAAGTTCATTTAAAAAAATGTTGTTGGTGCAAGCGACACGTACTGTACAAGTATAATGCTTTCACAGGTTTATTGATTTAAATTTGTTTGTAGAAAATCTGCTTCTAGGTTTCCTTTCTGTTAACATGGAGTTCATAGGGTGTTGTTCATATTAAAGCTATTTGCACATTCACAATTAAACATATAAACACAATCACATACAGTGGCCCCCAAAAAGTAATTGGACATGTAAGCTACACTAAAAATGCAAGCTCCTCTCACTGAGCACTTTATTAGAAACACCTGTACACCTACATATTCATGTGATTATCTAATCAGCCAATTGTGTGTCAGCAGTGCAATGCATAAAATCATACAGATACAGGTCGGAGCTTCAGTAAATATTCACATCAACCATCAGAATGGGGGAAAAAATCTCAGTGATTTAGACTGTGGAATGATTGTTTGTGCCATACGGGCTGGTTTGAGTATTTTTGTAACTGTTGATCTCCTGGGATTTTCACACACAGTAGTCACTACAGTTTACTCAGAATGGTGCCAAAAACATCCAGTGAGCAGCAGTTCTGTGGATGGAAATGACTTGTTGATGAGAGAGGTCAACAGAGAATGGCCAGACTGGTTCAAGTTGACAGAAAGGCTACGGTAACTCAGAAAACCACTCTGTACAGTTGTAGTGAGAATAGCATTTCAAAATGCACAACACGTCGAACCTTGAGACAGATCGGCTTAAACAGTAGAAGACCATGTCGGGCACTTTATAATGATAACAGTGTTCCTAAAAAAGTGCTCAGTAAGTGTATATGCATTTATTAAATAAATAAATAAATAAAGCACAACCACACCTTTCAAGCAAAACAGTTAGTTTTACTTTAGAAAACTATTTATACAGTAAAACTGAAAACCACAATTATTACAATCCATGTGCAACATTAATAGAACATGCTCATGTATAACTTGGGGAATTGACTTCATAGTTCATACATGCAGTAACAATGACCTTGGGAACCAGCTAGTGAGATGATGACCCAGTTAGTAGTGAGAAAATATCATAATTTGTTTGTCTAGATCTAAACAACCTGTGACATCGGCCTCGAAATTCACATTTTTGCCACCATCTTCATTTCACACATATAAGAGAAATTCTTATAAGAGATTGGATTAATGTTAATAAAAAGAGTAAAGATATAAGCTTTTATTGTGTCTTGGTTGTAAATATGCATTGTAATGAAAGATGTAATGTACTGTTTACCTGCACAAAGTTTAGCATTGCAATTGTACTTTTACACCAAGTTTAAGACAGTGGAAAAAAAGCATAAAACACGCCCATGTCATCATCCCCTAAACAATGTAATAAGAAGTGGGTCATATGACTTGCAGGCTATTCTCAGAAATTACACCAATAGACTGTCATAACGCGAAGAGTGTTTGAAACATTACTGTATGTCCAAAAGATACACCTTCAAAATGTCCTCTATCAAATTCTCTTCTTGCCCTTTTTCCCATTTGCTCTTGCTCCATTTTATCCATTTGTCCTAGTTGTGTTCATGCTTTCTCATGCTCTTGCTTTCTGTTACTTGTGCTTTTGTCCTTAGTCATCAGGTCAATATAAAGTTAATGGCTGAGAACACCATGCACAAGGGCAACTTGACCTGCAGAACAAAGAATGACTAGCTCTCAGAATATAAGTTATTCCCGCTCAACAAATACTGACTTTTTTCAACCAAATCTGTGCTGTACTGAAGCCATATTCACTTTCACTTTGTTGTGCCTGGCAAAGGACTCTTCCTGTGTAGTTTGACCCCTTTACTGGCACCTCTAGGGTTCTTGCAGCAACCTCTAGGTTGGAGCAGGTATTCACATCCACATATGAAGAAAAGCAAGATATGTTAGAGATGGGAGTAGTGCCTAAACATAAATAACAGTTGGAACCACAAGTAAGGAGGTATAAAATACTGTGTAAAACACCACTATATAAGGTAATGGCTATTTATATAAAGGACATGCAAAATGATAATTTTCACTGGAAAAGGGCAAGGCCTTGCTTACTGTCATGGGAATCATTCAGATTGACTCTCGAACCGATTCAGACAGCTTTCCTATCACGTGTGTCTAATTCATTTTAAAGGACCGACTCAAATGAGCGTTTCATGTTAGTATGATCGGACTCTGTTTTGCCAATTTAGCAACTTTGTCGCTATATTTAGCAACTTTTTGATCACAAGCTCGTGTGATATTTTATAACACAGCAAAAAAAGATAACACTGGTCGCTGTGGATCTACAAGCAATGGAAACGAAACCTGCAAATGTGTCCTATCGTTTGCCAGTGATGAAGAAGTTCTTTATAAATTTCAACACATTTGCAGCTTGTAAACGACTTCGGCAGGAAAATATATTTTCCAATCAAAAGAGTATCAAAACACGTATTAGCCTACACTAAAACACATAAAAAAGTACCATGACATTAGCATGTTTTTGACATGTACCATTACCTGGAAGCTCTATGTTAAAATACAATGGTAAGCTATATGACTATTGTAATAATCATATAGAGAAGTACCATGATATTTTTTTTATTACCTTGAAGCACCGTGTAAATACAGTAGTCAATTATGATAATCATATATCAAATTACCATGATAGCCTACTAACATGGTATTCAAAGTACTTTGAAGCACCATGCAAATACAGAATGGTACATAAATAGTTGTATATCAAAGTACCATGGTTTTACAATGACAATCCCTTGACTTAGGTTATGTTTAGGCTATAGGTAATGCCTACTTGGTCCTATAGTGATTGCCTCTATAAAATGCTGAAGCTGATGATAATAGCATACATTCAGAGCTAATTTTATGGTGTAACTGGCCCCTGCCACATCTGGTACTAGTCTGTGTGGAAGTCAAGACATTAAAGTACATTCATTGCTGTTTGAGCAATACAGATGAACAAGCAAATGGTGCATACAGTGCTTTCAGTAATATCCTAAATTGCCATGCACTCTCAAAATAATAAACAATGCAAAAAGTAATTAATTTGACACATTATTTCCCCAAACATTTTATTTCAGACAGCAGGCAATTTACAGATTGTTCTTCTAACCATATACTGATTTTGCAAGGGAAACATGATGACTATATTTGCCTCTAGTTTATACCATTATGTGACATGTAAACTATTAGGAATATCAAAACTCAAATCCTAATTTCAACACTGTAACAAGGAGGACAGGGTGGCCGGGCTGTGAGGGTTCACTGAATCAACTGATCAGTGGGAGTGCGAGATAAAGGAGAGATGCACGTGTCGACGTTGTGTGTGTCTGTGTTCATGTTTGTTTTCTGTTGTTTTAAGTTGAGGTTTACCATTAAACTTTATGTTGACTGTTCAGCCGGTTGCCGCCGCACATCCTTAACTGTTACAGTGGTGCCCTCCCCTCTGGGAAGGGAGTCGGGTGATGGGGAGTGTGGCGAGGAAGAGGGCCGGGTCATGAGGACACACGCCCGGCCCTGAATCGGGCTAATCAGCCAGGAGGGGGATAAAGACTTGCCGGAGGCACCAGTTCGTGAGAGCCACATGCAGTCACTGTGAGTGTGTCCATATGTTTGTTTTTAAGTTGATTTAAGCTCATGTATGACATTAAAACATACTTTTACTGTTCAGCCGGTACCTCCTTGCCCACCTTAACCCATTACAAACATCTTACACATAAATATCAATAATAAAAACCTATAAATAATAGCTGCCAGTTATAATCAGTTACTATCAATTAGCACCTGAAGAAAATATTTAATCAGAAAATACATAATAAAAGTAGCGTGTGTTTGCCTTTAAGAAAAATATATACTCATCATAAAAGCATGTACAGCATTAAGAATAAATACAGCATAATGTTTGCAGAGGATCAGAGCAGATAACGGCATTACACGGACACATGCAGTGACTACATTTTACACCAACAGTATCTTCATAGATCTCGATAAACAGGTTTGAAATGTCATGCTTTAGCATTGTACTTTCCTTCATTTTCACGTTCTCTTCAAATCAAGGTATAAAAGCAAAGTTTGGTCTCTCAAACTTTTCTAAAGAAATGATTGCCACATGTTTGAATGAACATATGGGAATATACTGTTAATTGACTTAACTTGCTATATATGGTGTTCTACAAAAACAGCTGTCTGAGAAAAAAATAAATACATGACAGTATTGTAAGGTGAGCATCTGTGTATCAAACTATTATTTCTATGCATTATCTGCCCACTGTTTCTATTACTATACCCCTATCAGTGTGCTCTCAAAATTATCATTCACATTTCAGTATATTCTGTTACTAGATGCAGATAAAATAGAGCTGTATTGTGAATGTTTAAGAAAACAAACTGTACAAAATGTGACATACCAATAGTGGCTCATGCAAAATGGAGCCTTATAATAAAAATAGAATTCTGAAATGAAACTGTCTAATCTTCCAAACACCTACTATGCATAATATACAAAACATTGTTTGTTTGCGCAACCCTACCAGCCCAACACAGCAACACTGGCTCAACCAATGGCATGAGCCTGGGATGGGACTCTCTGTTCGACCATTTAATGGCAGACGGGGGGAAACCTGTTTGAAAACAATCTGCCATTGCTTTCAGGTGACAAAAATTACAAACTTTATTTTATTTATTTAAGATGCAAAAAATAATAAAAATTTGTGTTTGTACTAAAACTCATGCTGCTTATACAGTAAAAAAAATATAGGACTATGGCTAAATTCTGACACAATATTTGCACTGCGTGGTTCTCAACTTTGTATCAGGATGTAGCCCTGTTTGAAAAGTTTAGGAGGTAGCTCCACACACTCCCACATGCACTCATTCAAGAGACAGATCTCTTTAACCAGTAACATAATCAGGGTCTACCCTTGGCATAAATGAATGTAAAGTCTCACTTAAAACACCCATTAGTTGCTGTGTTGAGCTCCATGATCTCTTAACTCTAAAAGACCCACCAAACTGGAATCCACTGTTGAGCACCCTTTAACTTCTCTAAGGAGGCCTCGAGGTTCTGGTATGCCTGATCCAAACTGTCATTTACAATGGTAAGGTCAAAGTAGTGTTCATACACTCGTTGAATCTTGGCACTCTCATCCACTGTCCTCTTCAGCTCTATGTCCTATTGATAAAAGAGGAAGAAGAAAAAAAATAGAATTCCAAAAGAATGAAATCTGCATTAATGGGCAAAGTACTGTACATTGTATATAGCATGTTTATGTAGTTCATAATAATATATAGCTGTTAGTTGAGTTGAGACTCTTACTGTTAGGCATTTGGTTGCCACTCCTGCCTCGATCCCAGACCTGTTCATGGCTTTAAGCACTTCAAACTCAGGGGCTTTGATGAACACCACATATGGCAAAAACTCTGATGTCCTGAGGACCTTTAGGGACTGCGGCAGAAGAATCACATTTAAAGGGATAGTTTAAAAAAAAGAAAAGAAAAAAAAATGTTATCATTTACTCACTCTCATGTTGTTCCAAACCTGTATAACTTTCCTCCATTAAATTTTTTTTATGCAGAATGTTAAGGACTGGCAGCCTCAATCCTTATTATCTTTCATTGTATGGGGGAAAAAAAGTAATACAAGTGAATTGTTAGTCCCTAGTATCTCCTTTTGTGTTCCTTGGAAGTAAGAAGGTCGTTTAGGTTTGGAACAACATGAGGGTGAGTAAATGATGACAGAATTTACATTTTTTTGGGTGATCTATCCTTTTAACATGATTTTGAACTTGTTTGTTATGAAACACTACAAAGACCAAAATATTTTGCAATTTTGCAATATCACATTCTTATAAGACCTCATTAATCTGGTCAGGGTGTCAGAGGGCAGTCACCTGTGGGTTGACGTCCAGGATGCAGATATGGCCAGCATCCACTACTTCATGGATGGAGTCAATCTTGGTGCCATAGAGGTTACCATCATATTCACCATGTTCAAGGTAGCGGCCAGCTTTAATATCAGCTTCCATCTTACTGCGGGATGTGAACGCATACATCATATTATCTTCGTCCTCTGATTTGGGTTTTCTGGAGGTGTCTGTGGACAGATACCCAGGCCATATGGAATTTAGGGTATGAAAGTCAATGTAAGAAGAAGGTGGGTCCAAAGATATCCTGCATTGTCCTGTATTAGAGAACAATACACACAGAGGTAAGACTCACAGGGAATGGTGGTGCCATAGTGTTGAGGATCTGACACAAGCAGCTTATTTTTCAAGCTCGCCGGCCCACTCCCGGTGCACCAATCAGAACCAGCGTCTTCCTGCGAAATGGAGGTACTTCTGCTACCTCTTCATAGATCAGCAACTCATGCCTGTCAAACTCTGTGAGAAGAAAGGATTGCATTTTTTTTGGCATTTGTTGAGTTTCAAAAGATACAATGGTGATATACATGTGAAGATCAATTTTAACATAACCAAACCTGCATTTTTTGTAGTCAGATACATCATTTTCTTCTTCTTCTTGCCAACAATTCCAGTACACAGATTGGCTGTAATACACAGTGTCAATAGCTTGCTTTTAGTTTAAGTTTTAGATCTATTTTAAGAAACTTAAAAATCAGTATTACTGTATTTAAAAAAAAAAACTGTGCAAATGTCTGATAAGAGGAGTAGAGCAGTTAAGATTAAAGTAAAGAATCACTTGAAATCCACTAGGGGGCAGTATACACAAATAAACTATTCTATGATGACGTCAAGCAGGGTTTAAACAAAAAAAAAAAAAAGAACTACCTGCTGGTGAAAGCTCTACATCTCGCTTCACAAAAGCTTTCCTTTTCTCCTCTAGAATTTGACTGGGAATCAGGCCAGCACTGCCTCCCTCTACCCGACGGGCCTGTGGGTAAAAACATACTGTAACTTTAATGCACAGCTCTTAAGGTAATTCACACAAAAAACTGCTATAAACTATACAAACCAGTGATTGAAAACATTTTGTTAGTTTGATTATGTGCTACAATTTTTCTATTTGGAATTATCTAATCGAAAATCCCAAAATGTAACTCCTTACACTTGAAGCTTGCATGCACTGTACACAGACTCCACATTTGTCAAGTGCAAGGAAGTGAAATGGAGCTTATCTCATGAAGATTTATAGTGCTTAAAAAGTTACATTTTGGACTGTTATCTCCCAAAACCAATCGTACACTTCAGAAGACATGGATTAAACCACTCAAGCGTATGGATTATCTTTATGCTGCCTTTATGTAGTTTTTGGAGCTTTAAAGTTTTGGACCGCACTTACTTGCATTGTATGGATATAAACACATACATCCTTCAAAATATCTTTTTGAAGTAAATATTGTTGCCAACGCTTTACCATAAAGTTCCATTTGTTAACACAAGTTAACATGAGCTAACAATGAACAATATTTTACATCATTTATTAATCTTGGTTAATTTTCTTTTCAACATATAGTAAAACATTTTTTTAAATCAAAAGTTGTATACGTTAACATTAAGTAATTCACTATGAACTAACAATGAACAATTTTTACTTAACTAACATTAAGAAAGATTAATGAATGCTATTCATGATACCTAATGCATTAACTAATGTTATCAAATGGAACCTTATTGTAAAGTGTTACCAAAATGTTTGTTTTCCGCAGAAGAAAGAAAGTCTTTTCTCACCCTTTCCTCACCAGTTTGAGATGGCATAAGGGTGAGGAAATGATGAGAGAATGATCATTTTTTAGTGAACTATCCTAAATGTATACATAAAAAACGTCATTATATTGCAAAGATATTTTAGTGGTACTAAATTGACCAACAAACCTGCCACCAGTTCACATCTTCCTGGTTAACAATCTGTAGAATGTCTCCACTGGTGAACTGTAGTCCTGCCTCCTTGCAAGGGATGAGGTTATCATTAGCAGGATCATAATCAAAATGGCACTTCACAAAAACCTGTGGAGAAATGGGTTCAAAGATTACATTAGTCCAGATTCTGTATGGTTGAAGACTTCAAAAGTTACTAACAGCTGGTCTGAATCTTCGAATTAACTACTTTCAGTGGGTAAAAATTTGACAATTATATATTTAAAACATATATGAGAAATGTGGCCAGGTTTGATAGATCTCATATGGAAAAACTGATTCTAGGGTAAACATAATGATTTATATAAAACAGACCCTCTAAAAACTAAAATGATGCAGCCTGTCCACTCTGGACAGACATTTCTCCCACATGCATCCTGACTGATTCCCAGGCCCACACAGAATTTGCACACACAGAAAACTCTGCAGAGAAACCCCCCCTTCATTATTGTTTATTAGGCATTCTGGCTAATTGGATTGTGCTTTCAGCTATGTGTAGGAGTGTTGTAATTTCAGCTCAATTTAACACATTTAAACACGAATTCTTCAGATTTCTCCTTAAAATCAGCACAACAAATGTGAAAAATGCGCAAAATGATGCCAAACCCAGGCATCCAGGAAGTGAAAACACATTGATTGAGAAATTAAACATGTCATTTTCTTAGAAGGTACCTGTCTAGGTTGTTGTGGCTCCTGATAACTAGGAAGGATTTTGAGCACCACACTAGCACTGGCCTCCTGAAGCATCTCCTGAAGAACATATGGATCATCACCCACCTCTTTCCCGTTCACCTCCTTAATGATGTCACCCACGTGGAGCAAGCCCTGCTGATCGATCATCCCTCCGTGGAGAATGCGTGCGATCACCAGCTCTCCATTCTCAATACGGAAAGTGACACCCTGACACAACAACAACAGCATGAAAATAAATCATGATATAAGGAACTAGTGGTCAAAATACTCTATGCAAAGTATGTATAGTAATAGTAAAATAAATTGTTTTCTAAATGTTGTGTCTTATTTTCCAGTAAAGATATCTAAAAATCCAATAATGCAATCAAAATTTTACAGAAATGTAATTGTTTAAGATACTATAGTCAGACATGTTTTTTTTTAGAAAATATATTACACGGTGGTAAGAAAATGTATGTGAACCCTTTGGAATTACATTTACATTTATGCATTTGGCAGACGCTTTTATCCAAAGTGACTTGCAGTGCAATTATTACAGGGACAATCCCCCCGGAGCAACCTGGAGTTAAGTGACTTGCTCAAGGACATAATGGTGGTGGCTGTGGGGCTCGAACCAGCGACCTCCTGATTAACAGATATGTGCTTTAGATTAGCTGCAGATTAGACCGACACAACGTTCAGAAGTAATTCTGGACCTTTCTTCCTTACAGAACTGCTTCAGCTCAGCCATATTCTTAGGATGTCTGGTGTGAAAGGCTCTCTTGAGGTCATTCCACAGCATCTATATTGAGTTAAAGTCTGACTCTGACTCAGCCACTCCTAAAGGTGGATTTAAATTTTTTAAGCCATTCTGTAATGGATTTACTTCGATGATTAGGGTCATTGTCCTGCTGTATTACCCAACTTCTACTGAGCTTCAGCTGGTGCACAGCCATCTTGACATTATACTGTAGGATATCTTAATACATTTGGGAATACATTTTTCCCTTGATGACTGCAAGCGGCCCAGACCCTGAAGCAGCATATCAGCCCCAAATCATGATGCTCCCTCCACCGTCCTTCACCGCTGGGATTATGTTTTTGTGTTGGTATGCAGTGCCGTTTTTATGTCATACATAGTGCTGCATGTTCTTCTCAAACAATTCCATTTCAGTTTTATCAGTCCACAAAACATTTTCCCAGTAGCGTTGTGGTGTGTCAAGGTGGTTTTTGGCCAACTTCAGGCGTGCAGCAATGATTTAAATAATAATTATTAAAAACATCACCATGGTAAAAACACCATACCATGGACACTATGCCTGTTCATTGTTTTCCATATTGTAGAATCATTAACAGAGATGTTAACCAGTTTTAATGATTCCTTCAAGTCTTTAGCTGTCACTCTAGGGTTCTTTTTCCTTTTTTACCTCATTGAGCATTCTGCGGTGTGCCCTTTGAGTCAACTTGTCTGGACTGCCACTTCTAGGGAGAGTAGCCACAGCACTAAATCACCTCAATTTATCGACAATTTGTCTAACTGTGGACAGATGAATATCTAAGCTCTTATAGAGATCTTTGTAACCCTTTCCAGCTTTATGCAAACAACCATTCTTGATCGTAGGTCATCTGAGATCTCTTTTTATGAGGCATGGTCCACGTCAGCAGATGCTTCTTGTGAATAGCAAACTCAAAATGTTTGAGTGCTTTTTATAAGTCAAAGTAGCTCTAACCCACAACTCCAATCTTGTTTCATTAAAGCCTAGGGGTTCACATACTTTTAACAACCTACACTGTGAATGTTTAAATTATGTATTCAATATGTACAAGAACAATACAATTATTTTTGTGTTTTAGTAAAATTAGTTATACAGATTTAGAATGAGTTTAAACAGATTGTGTTTGTTCATTATTGTAACTGTAACGAACCCCGCTCCTTCGGTTCGCCCCGCTCCCTCGAGCTCACACGTTCGTTCTGCTTCCTCGAGCTCACATGCTCGTTCCCAATCTCCCCCCTCGGGCTCACATGCCCGCTCCCAATCGCCAGAGTATTGAATACACCTGCACTCGTCTCAATCATCCCTTCATTGTATACACCTGCACTCGTCTCAATCATCCCTTCATTGTATACACCTGCACTCGTCCCATCACCTAGTTATTCGTTTCACCTGCACCGCTCGTTTGTTCCCCTATATTTATCACGACCCTTTCGTCTCACTGGTGTTGGTTATTGTTTAGTTACCCCTTCGCTTTGCCAGCTCTAGTGTTCCCCTAGCTCCCCTGTTTATTCTACCTGTTAGTATTACTCGCTATTCTGATTCTGATTACCCGGCTTCGACCTTACGCTTTCCTCGACCACTCTATTTGTAGATTTGCCCCTTTGCCTTATCCTGATTCCCCGGCTTCGACCTTACGCTCCCCTTGACTACTCTTCTTCTGGATTTTCCCTATTGTACTTTTGCCTGCTCTTAATAAAAGCAGTTTTCATCTACATTGTGACTGTCTCTTCTTGTGCGGGTTACAGTAACTTATGTAGATGAAGATCAAACCAGATTTTAAGACACATTTATACATACACTGCCGTTCATAAGTTTGGGGTCTTTTGACTGAAATGTTTGAAATGTGAAATATTTATTTGTAGATTTTTTTAGTCACAACATAATTCCCATAGTTCCATTTCTGTTCTTCCATAGTTTTGATGAATTCACTATTAGATGTGAAAAGTAATAATAATAAAGAATGAGTAAGTGCCCCTAAACTTTTGACCAGTATTGTAAATGCAGGTAATTCCAATATACTTCTACTTACAATCTAAATCAATTTTAAATATTTTATTTTTCTTACCCCACTGGCGAAAAACCATAAAAAATGTTTTTCCGATTTATGCTTAAAACAAGAAAAAGACAAATTGCCATTGGGAAAGAAAAATGCAATCTTACCAAGTGCTCTCCAGCCACTTTGTGGATTCCCACCATGCGTATGGCATCAGGTTGCACTTGTACACTATTGATGGGCAGCTCCATAAAAGCACAGGGGCTTGGAGGCGGAGACTCACACGTCTGAGAGGCCACAGAGTCGTGGGTCTCCATCAAAGACTGAGTAAAGCACAGTGTCCGTCATTAATCAGGCTTTATATATTTCTCGTTTAATTTTACACATTTGTTGAGCTGCAGCTCTGTACCTGGAAGTGGGGCTGATTGAGGATGCGAGAGAGCTCAGCGGCAGAGTTGCTGCGATGTGTGAATGGGCTCAGCTCTCGCAGGATGTCCTGCACTAGCTCCATGTTGTTGTCCCTCACAGCCTCTAGACGTGTCTCTTCCAGACTCTCTATGCTCTGTGAGTTTTACGCAAAAATGTTTGTCTTTACAAATAGATTATGGTGCTATGCAAAATGCAGTAACTACACATTTTTGTTTTTCAAAATTGAGTTATGACCGAAATTGGGTCTTTGAGACTATGATCTGTCCTGTGATAGTTTGGTTTGGCTCAAATATGAGCTTATCCAACCAGTACATTATCATGTGTTTATGTACAACAAATTTGAGTGGACAATCAAAAATCTTTGAAGCATTTCTTCTTAATTTTACTGTTGGCATACTCACTGTGTTTTTTACCTTTGTAGGACAATATGGCAACATAAAGCACTTCAATATAAATTCCAAGTGGATGCCAATACACAGTGTTTGGTATATTACATGTGAAATGTAATCTGCTACTGACCACAAAATACACAACTAATATATTAATCAGTAATGTAATTTTTTAGGTTACACTTTTTAGTTCTAATATGATTACTTTTGGATTAATTGTTTTGATGAAATTCTTATTTTATGTGTTGATTTTATTTTAATTTGAAATAATTTACACACTTCTTAAAGCATGAAACTTGAAATCAAACAACAGTTTGCTTTTTGTAAAAAACAAGACTGATGAGTAATGTAATCAATATTTAATCAAGTAATCTATAATAAAGTAACTGCAATCTGATTATGAACATTTAAAAAGGTAATGTAATATACTGTAATTACAAGTACTTGATTTTTGTAATCTGATTGTGTCATACAGATTACAAGTACTGCATTATTAACCCAACACTTCCAAAATAAATATTCATGTCTATGGCAAGTTAACATTAATTAATTTAGGAAAGTTCACATGTCCTGCAGTGTAACATGCAATACCCCATCTAAAACTATTTTAAACAGCATTTTGCTATTTTTTTATTTATGTGAAACTAAATATATTAAAAATACTTCATACTTAAAAATACATTTTGTCACACCACAGGACCATTTAATGGCAAATAGGTGATTAAAATAGTAAAAGCTTGGTGACCAGTCACAGCACTTAAAATATAAACTTTTACAGTACATTTAACACAATCCTAACCTAAAATCTTAAAATAAAAAAAATACTCCTACACAAATATAAAAGCTCACTCACTAAGGTCCGGGTTTTAATATATTATATATTATACATTGTATCATTATATTGATAAACTGCTTGAATGACTCATTATAGTCTTTCAGAAATATGAGGCTGAGACTCGGGTGTCTGTAGTACATGGAGAAGCTGAGGAATGTGGAATTGTCTCATGCAGAAAGAATACTGACCACAGGGCTCTCCATTATGCCCTTGAGGAAGATGAGGTCCAGGTCATTGGCAGTGGTGGAGCTGGTGCTGTCACTCAGAGTGTCCAGCACCTGTGGCACTGCTGCAAGGAGAGAGAGACCTGATAAAACATCTGGTTCTGAGATACAAAGATATTCCATGATCAAACACACTGACTCAGACTTTAGATATTATAATGTTATATTTCAGGCCTACATCTTTTCAAGAGTAAAGCTCAACTTATTAGCATGTGAAAATATGAACTTTGTATATTTTAAGAGTTCAACAATAGTTAGTCTGAATACTTTATTTTGTACGGGCTGTGAAAAAGGTTTCATTCATTAAATAAGAGGCTGGTTCTGTATAATGGGAATTAAACATTAAATTGCGCTTAACTATTGCACGTTGACTGGTAGGGTAGGGATACAATTTAAAGGGTTTAAACTACAACAATGACCTTTTGCTGTAGATTACAGCTCCTTAATTTGATCAATTATAGTGAATGAGTTTAACAGAATCGCATTGTATTTATTAGCAGAAATTGTAGGGCAAGAAAATGTCAAGTGGATTTCAGGGAATGAAATCATTGAAGCTGGGCATCCCAGTGTCTCTGCCAGCCATCTGTGGCACAAGTGTGTCCATGTTTATAAGTACAGTATGAGGAAAATCTTCATCACAAACCATCAAATTACCTAGAAACAATCACTGCAAACAATCAACTGGAGTTCAATGACCACCATCTCTGTGATGTATCTGTTGTGATCTATTCTATTCCAGCTCTATTTCAAATTCTTGGAATGATTTAAACAATTTTGCTACTGTTGACGCCAGAGGCACAAAACAACAGTTAGAAGTATTGAGGCTGAGCCATCTGCATTAGTTCAAAAATAAGATGAAAGCACAAATACAAGAACAAATATATGTACAGTAATTTCTCTGATCTTTACGAAATTATAATGTGTGCTGTAAATGCATGCAAATTTACAGTATATATCAAGAAGCTGAATAAAAATGTAATTTTTTGGCATTATAGCATGAGACTTACCATGCTCTGTGCTGCTGGCTGCCACAGGCATGGTGGTAGAAATCTGCAACTAAAGCATCAGAGAGAGAGATTTATTACATTCATATTTAACACTAGAGATGGGGACGGAGTGCAGGTACATATATATATTATATAATACTTTCATTAAATGGACAACAAACTGTAATTAACTGTTGTTCCAGGGAAAAATATTCCAATATACAGAAGCTCTGTTAGCTTCTTAAATCCCTCTGAAGCCTCTTTCTTTTGAAGTAGCAAAATAATCTAAACTCAGATCAATATTTCACATACATATACATTTTAATTTACAGCCAGCTGGCCACTGTTGCAAAATTACCCTTTCATGGTGATATCTTACAGTTCATACAAAATCTTTGTTTAAACACTGACCCTTAACACTTACTTAGTTTAATAATTTTAAACCATTACTTGCATTATACATAATTAATATTGACATTACATTCATGATGTTAGTCAGAGGGGAACTGGCCCCCACAGTGAGTCTGGTTTCTCCCAATGTTATTTTTCTCCATTAACCAACATCTTGTGGAGTTTTGTGTTCCTTGACACAGTCACCTTCGGCTTGCTCACTGGGTTTCTAAATACAATTATTATTTAATTATTTATTTTTATACACAATTTACAATCATACTTAATCAAACGACACAATGATGACTCTAAAACTCTTATCACAGATATTACAGTTTCATTTTCTCTTAATGCATGATTTTCTGTAAAGCCACTTTGAAACAATGTGTGTTGTGAAAAGAGCTATACAAATAAAAACTATTTGACTTGATACAAGACTTGATAAATAGTCCATATCACTCTGTCGGGCTTTATTTTGGCCTAATGACTTGTTGATTCTATACGATCCTTTTCATGATATACACTCACTGAGCACTTTATTAGTAACACTATGGTCCTAATTAAATTCCTGACGTGGTATTCTGCTGTTGTAGCCCGTCCACCTCAAGATTGGATGTGATGTGCATTCTGAGATGCTATTCTGCTCACTACAATTATATAGAGTGGTAATCTGAGTTACCGTAGCCTTTCTGTCAGCTAGACTGACCTCTCTCATCAACAAGGTGTTTCAGTCTGCAGAACTGCCGCTCACCTGATGTTTTTTGTTTTTTGGTAGTTTTCTTAGTAAATTCTAGAGACTGTTGTGTGTGAAAATCCAAGGAGATCAGCTGTTACAGAAAAACTTAAACCAGCCTGTGTGGCACCAACAATAATGCCACAGTTGAAATCATTGAGATTTTTTCACCATTCTGATGGTGAATGTGAACATTAACTGAAGATTCTGGCCCGTATCTGTATGATTTTGTGCACTGCACTGCTGCCACACGATTGGCTGTTTAGATAGTCATATGAATAAGTAGGTGTACTGTACAGGTGTTCCTAATAAAGTGCTCAGTGAGTGTAGATAAAGAGTAGAGAAAAAAATTACAATCTTTTAAATAAACTTTTCTTTTAAAGTACTATGAACCATAATTCACAAGGTTTCCTTTTCCTTGAGAGACTTGAATAACTATAAATAGTATCCCAGTAGCCTGGTAAAAAAATCCCTAAAAGGGAATTAGAGGAGTTTAAAACCTGACACACCTTCTCTCTCTCAGTTGCACACACACACACACACACACACACACACACACACACACTGGATGTGTGTGGATGTTTGTTGTGTTTTCACAACACTTTATCATGAAGAGAAGCTGCACTCATATTTCTTCTGAACTACAAAACATGATGTATTATGTAATACATTTACTGATACACTGCTTAGCATGTTATAAATGTGTTTACTCTAGAGGCGATTACACTGCCTGCATTATTTCATCTTACAGAGGGATCTTCCCATGAGAGCATTAACTGCTCATGGTTCTATTGGCATTATGACACTTTCAACTCAAATAATGGGAGAGAAATACGATTCCTGAAAATCTCATAAATACACGCATGGAAAACGTTTTCACATGCACTGTGTGACGGAGGTGGTTGCTATAGCAATGCTTTTTCTCCCACATATTACGTAGGTTATTAGTTAAGTGACTGGTCCATCACTGTAAAAAAAAAAAAAAAAAAAAACAGCTGACTTACATTCCAGCTTCCTGGAATGTCTTAAGAATTGTATTAAGAATCTAGAATATTGCAATGCTACTACTACAGAGTGGAATTAATTGCTTCTTAAAACATGACCTACTGGGGGTAAAAAAGGTAAAATTAGTATACTTATGAAGACTCCTTTGTAGGAAACCCTATGAGCTGCAGTTAAAAATGCATTTCCTGTAAGGTCTTTATAACCTTTGAATGATTCAATTCAATTCACTTCTAAATTACTAATTTGCAGGGCCATTAAATAAAAACACTTTTGATCACATTTAAATAAATCAGCAAAACATACAAGAAATGGCATTGCATAGGCTCTCTGATCATGTGGCTTTCTGATGCCAGCAGGAATGTGTTGTTTATGTACTGTAGCTCTGAGATCAGTCCCAGCAGGACAGAGATGTCAGACCGCACACAAACCTCTGTCTCATTCTCACACACTTGCTTATTCACGATCATGACAGGGCTCAAAGTAATGCTGCTATACTGGGATGAAGTGTCAGTTCAGTTCAGGCAAACACAGAAACTCATATGAAATCTGACTCAAATATCTCACCCAGCTTATTTCCAGCAACACATTCCCCCATGTTAAAAATGGCCCTTTATACATTGTATGATGCTGTGCCTCCATAAGTATGATAGGATGGAGGAAAAAATGCTTATGATGCACAATATACAGTATGTATAAGCTAATGCTTTATAATAACATACATTAATAAGTGAATAAATAAATCCATTTGAATGAATATTACATTATTTTAAAAGTTAGTTTGTGTGAATGAAAAATTCTATTGAGTCAATAAAAAAATACAAATAAAAATGCAATTTCACACAAAACAATTACTTGAATATATATATTTTCTAGATGAAGATGCTTTCAATAGTTGAGTTAAAACTGTCATTTTGATATTTAGTCTTAAAGTAAAAATGTCATGTGGTGTAACCATCTGAAGACAGTAAAACATTTAAATACAAATCAAGCTGAAATTCTTTAAACAAGACATGTTGGCATGAGTAATGCAGAATAATCTATTTTAGATAAAAGTATATTTTATTTATTTTTTAAAGATTGAAACAAGTTTTCTTTCAAATATTATTAATAATTGAAATCAAAGTCATGTGAATGAATGATTGAACGTTAAATTTATATAGCGCTTTTCTGGCACTACACTCAAAGCGCTATACACACACAGTGAACAGGGGACTCTCCTCAACCACCACCATTGTGCAGCATCCACCTGGATGATGCGACGGCAGCCATAGTGCGCCATTATGCTCACCACACACCAGCTATTGGGGGAGAGGAGAGAGTATAGTTATTGAACCCATTAATGGATGGGGATTATTAGGAGCCCAAGATTGAGAAGGGCCAATGGGGGAAATTTGGCCAGGACACCATGACCTCATTTTAACGTCTCATCTGAAGAACCTTTTTACAGTATAGTGTTCCCATCACTATACTGGGCATTAGGATCAACACAGACCACAGGGTGAGCACCCACTGTTGGACTCACTAATACCTCTTCCAGCAGCAAGTTTTCCCCAAGAGGTCTCCCATCCAGGTACTGACCAGGCTAACACAATCTCATGGCGAAATCATCAGGAAACAACTTTCACTACAGCCAATGACATCGCTGGACATCGTTTCCATCTAATACGCTACAATTACTTGCTTCTGTCACACACAACAGTTTCATATCATCTTTAAACTCTACTGATTGGTTATTTTTAGATAAAGGTTTGGGTTAACGCATAATATTAATAATAATGTCCTTAACGCCTCGTGCACTGAACTCTCTTCTGTATTAGACAACTGGGAATTTGCATGTGATGAAGTCGTACGAGCGAACAACATCTTGCAAGATCATACGAAACAGCCAACTCGTAAATTATGTATGACTTTTCATGAACATGTAGGTTGTCATTTTGTAGCAAGATGACAAAACATAATATAGACAACACATAAAACATTTTGACATTTTTATTAAAAGGCTAATTTTGTACACGTCTTATGGAGTAACCCTGAGAAAACTTAATAGTCCTTACTCAAAATGTCATGATATTGTGAAAAACAAACAAACAAACAGAATACATTGAAAAAAATATGTTTAAAAACTGTTGAAATTAATTATTCAATTGTGTACACACTCATGTAAGTATTATTTAATTATTATTTTTTTAAATGTATAATAATCATTGAATATTTTAATACATTTTATTTGACATGTAATGTTTGAAGTTATTAAATCAGCATTTTTAAAGAAAATGCTACAAATATTAAATTTGTATATATGAAGCCAGCATAGACACAAGATTACATTCCTAAAAACTTGACTTGTGTGTTTTAAATTCGATTTATAAAAGATTTCTCATTTTTATTACCTCAGACAATTTTAAAAGTCAATGACCTTTTAGTTAGTTTTTTTTTTAACTAAATGATCTACGAAACATAATGTTTGTTAATGACTTGTTATAAAGTGTTAACATTTAGAATAATTAATAGTTGTAATAATAGCAAAATAAAGAATCCAAAATAGTATATTTGAATATGTGTAAAATTAGTCCAGGGTTAAAACAGGATGTTTCAGACCTTAGACAAAGGAAATTAGCCTATTAGATCTTAAAAGGATTACTAATGCAAAGAGCTTCAGAGCAGCACCGTCTAAAGCTGAAAGATCTGCTAATATTTGACCTCACTGACATCTGCAAGAGATGACATCCAAACAGCAGGAGATGCTTAGCCTCACATTCCAGTCTCATTATCAAATAAACCTGCTCTGGTGTGTTTTGTCTAGGTATGAATGCAAGCTCAGCATCTGAACGATATCATCCTGAGAAAAGGCACAAGGGGGTCTTCCTCCAGCCATTTGTAAATAGAAGGGATGGTGAATTTTTCATTCCTTAGCAACTCCTGAACTCCCCAGCCCCTTCCACTCACATTCTTCCAGCAGACCCCGCTGGATCCCCTTTGCGTGACCCAGCCCAGTCTGGCCCAACCCACATCACATGTAGCCATGCTCTTCATCTGCTCCCTTGAGCCAGAGAAAGGCATGGCCCATCTGTATCTAACACACACAAATATGTCTGCATCCCCTTTAAGGAACCATGCTGACTATGCCAGATTTTTCTTTGCTTTTAATCATCTGCTTTTGACAGCACATAATATTCGTGTGTGTGTGTGTGTGTGTGTGAACACTTTCCAAATCTGCTATTGTAACAGTGCCATGGTAACACTTTACAATAACATTCCATTTGTTACCAAAAGTTAATGCATTAGGTATCATGAACTAACAATGAACAATATATTTTAAAGCATTTAAAAATCTTTGTTAATGTTTGTTAATAAAAATACAATTGTTCATTATTAGTTCATAGTGCATTAACAAATATGAACATATACAACTTTTGATTAAAAATGTATTACTATATGATTAAATGAACATTTAAATGAATAAATTATTAATATTACTCATTGTTATTTCACGTTAACTAATGTAGTTAACCAATGTTAACAAATGAAACCTTATTGTAAAGTGTTACCAGTGCCATTAATGTGTTTTTGTACACTCACCAAACACACCATGCAGATATAATATCTTGGCAAGGATTTCATTTATTTTATAATTTTATTACGCTTTGCTAAACTATTTATTTTTTTTCATTTTGGCTAATCAAACAGGGCATTATGCATCACTGTGTAGCACTTGCAAAATATCATTATACAGCTCTTTATTTTGATATTATAATCATCAGAAAGAAAGCAATTTCTTAAAATGGACAGCGGATGAGCTACACTCAAATATATAAATGCTACTTTGGATTCCCCATGGTCAGATAATCTTTATAGTGGTTATAGTTAAAATTATGAATTGCTCAATTCATACAGAAGAAGAAAAAAATAGCACATTAAGTAAATATACTTCTATATAGACTCCTGTTTTGTTGACTGTTATTTTATTTATTTATTTTTACAATTGTGTGTGAATTACAGAAAGCAGAATTTAAGAAGTAAGAAACAGCAGGTTCACGCGCACCATTTCAATCATCGCCATCAATATGGACGCACGCGAGACAACAACAAATATCTGATGCAGCCCATAATGATCAAAAATACCATTCGCATCTGCACTTACATATGACGAATGAAGGAAAAAGAAGCTGATAGAGAAAAGCTACAGCCTTAAACCTAAATACGCCTTAAACAACAAAATATATTATTCATTTCTAATCATTCGTAACCACATATTAACAACAATACGACGACAACAAACACTATGGGCGAGTTTTGACTTTACCCTATTGATCGTTAGCATTGAATATCTTGAATGGAACATTATAATACGTTAGAGAACGACATCAAAAATAAGACTCTGAACATGAAATGTGTCTTATAAGAAGAGATACTAACCTTCCCCGTATCTTAAAGCGCTTCGTTACGTTGTTTTGATGAGGGGTCTGAATCGCTACTAAGCATCAAATCAGAGTCTAGCCGTTGCGTTGACATAAAGCGGCAACACTCACACGTCTCAGTATGTGGGACCCACCAGTCTGTTGTTCGGCTATGGAATGTTCTCGACAGCCCCAGCTTTAAACAGTCTACGTTAATTTATGTAACAGCGCCAATCAGCTAGGTTAGGGGTTCAATAGAGACTCGACGGACGTTTTCTTTTTATAAAGTGTTCAAAGACAAATTTTCAAAATGTTTTTATATTCGTAAGGACCCCACAAACTTAAAGCGAAACAAAATTTGTCAAATAGTGACCCAACGCCTTCAGACAAGCCCTGGTTTGAATTTAACTGACACATAGAGGCTAATTATGTGGTTAAAAATGGCTTAAACAGTTTTTTTCTTTCTTTCTTTCTTTCTTTCTTTCTTTCTTTCTTTCTTTCTTTCTTTCTTTCTTTCTTTCTTTCTTTCTTTCTTTCTTTCTTTCACCTGTTGGAACCGTCAGATCTGAAATCTAACTAAAATTACACTAGAACATTAAAGTAATTTACGTTGAAGTTAGACGATTAATTTATGTGGGATCAAACGGAATCTTATTTAACATTACAGGGGTGACATCTGCTGGTCATTTGGAAATAATCTGACATAGTGAATACGAAGAGAAGGAAACTTTTGGAATTTGTATTAATATACTGTAACGCACATATTTAGATTAGTGCGTTGTTAAAAAATATATATAATAATAATAATAATAATAATAATAATAATAATAATATATATATATATATATATATATATATATATATATATATATATATATATATATATATATATATATATATATATATATATATATATATATATATGTAGGCTTAGGCCTACTCCAAATTTGACCAGATAAAAGTAGTTATTTAGTTTTTTAACCACATATGAGTGATTTAAAAACTTAGTGTAAAAAAGAGCCCTATACATGCCTGTTCAAAGACCACCAAAACAAAATAAATCGACAATAAAGTTCATCCAATAAATGTTTAATGACATAGAAAAAAGTACACGGTACAAACAAAAAAGAATAATGTCTGTATGACACAATAAAGTATACACATGTACATTCCCATCAATAGCTTCTATTATAATATTTATGTACAAATTAAAATTATATTTGTTCTGTGAGCATGAAAGAAAAAGAAGGCCTTTATAAAGAGGTGAATTAGGTTCTTAGATGGTGACTGGCTCTCATATGGTTGTCTGGAGTTTTTCTGTGGGAGGCACAGGAGGGCTTAGCTCAGGACAGTTAACACACTGGGGGTCACTGAACTTCACCACATAAAAGAGTCATCATATCTGAAAGAGAGGGATATAGATGTTGTATTAACTGAAAACTCATTATGTAGTTCACTACATAATCCTTGTTCAATATGTTAAGACTGATAAAAAAAGAATAATCAGAGAAATAGCTGATATTGGGTCACCCTTTAATCAAAATCATTCAATCTTCTCATTAGCATTGAGATTTAATACAAATTCCACCATATAAATAAACACTTTGTTTTCTATAAGTTTTTTACCATTTTCCTTTCTGTAATGATTTTGGTGTCAGAATAAATGAGTTTTTCCCGTTTTCAATTAGTAAGCTTAAGCACAGTGTGATTTCTTCTTTTCTGAGGCCTAATTAGGGTTGTTAAATGTCAAGGTCTCTCAGATATTCTGTGTGCGTCATGTTCCCTTGCCCACTCCCTTTTTGACGGACAGAGAGAAAGCCAGGGATCCCATCTGTCTCCTGATTCCTCAACACACCACACGTCCTCAAGGATTTGAGAAACTTACACCGCATTTTGGGTAGCATAATCATAACTCTTACATTTGTTCAAAAGTAGACTGACTTATCTGTTAGCAATTCACATTAAATTTAATAAATGCAATCTCTCAAAAACTCTCATTGCAAAAGTAAAAAAGGGTTTGAATGCAAAGTCTCACCTTGATCTCTGTTTGTGGTCTGTGTCATCCCCGTACAGCAACTCTGCCATCACATCTTCAGAGGTGGACCTTTTTCCATACCTAAGTGGATGAAAATGACAATTTATTCTCTCATTACCTCATTACAACCATGTAGCTTACCTGAGAACATTTTCACTAGTGAAATAATGATCTCAAATTGCTCACACAGTGAGCTGTCTGTGATGTGCAAAAGTGGAGAGGTAGAAAGATAAAGTATGAAGAAGAACCATTCAGCCCACTTTATCTGTCAGTCGCCAATCACTGATAAAAAGTCTTTTCACCCCCATATCTCTACATAAATCTAATTTAGGAATGATTTTAGACTGCTTGTCAGCTGAATGTGCTAGAATGACATGACCCAGCAGACTCTTACAGAGGGGGGAAATTAGGATTATTTTAATTGGGGGCATGGCAAGCATTTGTCTCTTCATCGGACTGGGAAGGGGACGAATATTAGAGAATGATTTCTCTAACATCTCTCTAATATCTTAAAAAAAAAACGACTTCTCTCGAGAAGACTTGGTGGAAATAGTGAGAAGTTTTAGATGTGTTCCTTCATGTTCCTATGTTTACTAATTGCTTTCTTTCAGAGCAGAATCTTTGAGATGAATAAGCTAAAAAAACTAAAACCTAAAGGGAGGCAGTGCAGCACTCAAATAAACAAAGTAATTTCATGCTTAAATTCATCCTCGATAGAGGCCTACGAGTAACATCAGTGAGTCTGAGACAAACCTAATGTGAATGTTATTTCTGATACATGACTTCTACAGAATCTCACCTGCTCCTCGTCACAGACACTTTATGCAGAGGCCGCTTTTTATTAAATGCTGTCATGATTCTGCTTGACCTGTCAAGTCTGTATGTCTATCTCAGATATTCATAATATATCATCTGAAACCCATCACTGTTTTCATTTTGATCTGTTACATCCGTTGCCTGTTTCTTTTGTGGAGTAATGGTGTCAAAGAGCTGAAATGAAGGTTCTCTCTAGAAATGCCAATGCAGACATTTAAAAGGTACCAACCTAGAATTGAGATATACGGTGAGGGTGGAAAATGTACAGTAAAATTGTATTGGAATGTGCCACTCACTGTCTATGTCTTAAATGTCAAAGACCTGTTAGAAGACTATAAATATGTAAATTAACTTAGTCCAATAGGGCAGAGCAGAGAAAAACATTCATCTATGATAGCTGAGTAGCCTATTGAATTTCATAGGCTTCTCAAATGTGTATCTCTTTAGGTTTTATCACTTAAGTGTGTTTTATGGAGAGTCTTTGGCTGGACCATAATGACATTTTGGAATCCTAGCAGAGGAACATGTCATTTTCCCAGATACATTATGATATTTGAGGGACCAATAGTAGCCTATACCAACGGGAAATGATCTTTATCATGGTCACTAGATGTTTAAAGGTTGGGCAATAAAAACGTTTAAAGCAAATATGTATAGTTACAGGAAAGGTTCAGTATATGCGTGTACATTATTCTATAACACAGAGTATCTTGCTCACCTTTGTCTCGTGATAAGGTTGATGTAATGTCTCAGCGCGGTGTAATATTTGGCAAGCTCCTCCGGAGGAGCATCATCACCAGGATTCTCTGGTTTAGGCGGATAGGCTTCCACAAAGGTCCCGAGACACAGGAGCACGCACAAGAGGAGAGTAGCGATGACGGTCCAGGGCTTCAGCATGACGGCCATCTGAAAAATACAAATCTCGTTTGCCCCTTGCACAAGGTAAAACACATGTACACTTATAACGGTTAAATGAAACAAGAGTTTTAGCTATAAGTCGTCTCTGAGGAGATGAAGAGAGTAAAAGGAAAAGAGAGCGCGAGCAACAACAGGTGGAAAAGCATATTTTTGACATGAAGAATTGTACCGTCTACCTATATAGGCTAGTAGTTGTGCAAACCACAGTTTTAAAATGTGCATGTTTCACGGTGCATGTTTCAGAGCAATCAACTAATCATTCGACGGCTTAAAATTAGGCTAATAGGCTACTCACAAACTAATTTTAAATCATTTATTTTTGGATTTCGATTTTTTTTGACGGAACTATTATTCAGATGGACCAAAAGACTAAAGTTAATAAAACAAATAAAAGCAATGCAATTTGAGCAGCATAGCAACGAACAGCTGTATGACGGATACCGTCTGTTTTAAAGCACGCGATCAAATTAAACTTCTATGTGTCTATAGTTTCATATTGTTCCTATTATTCTGGACAATCAGTCACTTTTCCAGTGAAGTATGAACTTGGACCAGTTGTTGAAAACTTGGAAAAGCTGTCCATGGTCCTGAACGCGCTCGCGCCAACACAAATGACATTAAAGTTCACGTGCTCTAAACATCTTGGTATCCTGCATAATAACAAATATGGGATAAATATTTCACATAAAGGAAAACGATTTCCTACTGGTAAATGTTTCCTGGCACTAATAATAGCCACATCTGGTGTCCGAATTCAAATGTAGGCTATTTGCGAACCTTCTCAAAATAAAACGCAAAGTTTTGTTTACAAACTCCACAGACAGAGTTCAGACAAAGTTTTGTCTCGAGACGCACTTTTTTTTACCTGACAAGGCGCCTAAAAACGCTGCGCTCCTGTGCGAGACACTGAAAAAACCGAACAATATGTACGTTGGAAAACAATGGAAAGAGAGCGCGAGCGGACACAAAAACGTGTTATGTGTGAAGGAGACAAACTTACTTTCAACACCTAAAGAGCTGTTTTCTCTGGATTGCAAACTTGAAGTTTCTTGCTCCAGTGTGCTTTTCAAGCAATCTTCGCCTTCTTCTTTTGCGAGGTTTTTCAGAAATAAGTTGTCCACTTGCGGATCTGTCCAATACCCGCTACCCAAGTGCTTTATATACGCTGCTGTGCCTTGTGTAAAAAGGAGACGGGCGGTGGGAATGACATGGGTTCTGCCCCCAACAACGCCAACGTCACTGATAAACACATGAGTAATAGACCTACAACTCACGTGACGAATTTCTTTTATGATTCTTGGTCATGCAGCAAACATAATAGATTAATGAAATTATGCAACTGAGACATGATTAAAATTAATACAACCCTTTCCCCCATTTTAATCACTTTAATCAAAGCTCGGAAGGCATATGTATTTTTTCCTGAAACTTTTTTTATTAAGTATGAACTTTTCTACAGACATCTGACACGCAAGTGTGTTTTAATTAAGTTTAGAGAACCTTGCGTCAGTAGGCTACGCACAGTAGCGGTTTTAACCACCATGCCAACCACGTAATCGCGTGGGGCCCGGGACGTATCGCTCGAGTGATATGTCTGTTCGCGAATACGCCGTTGTCAGCACTCTTAGAACGGTTCACGTAAGAGGTCCGGAAGGTTAGGGTATGTTTTTCAAGTAGGACTTTGGGTTCGGGTTTTTAATTTATAAAACAATATATTGGATTTCCGAACTTGTTTCGCCCACGCGTTCTCACTCACAGACGCGCGCGAACAGAAGGGTTAGGGGCCGTTCACACCGAACGTATTTTGCGTGCGTCTGCTCTATTTATTTTTTTATTTTTTTATTGTATTCCTGTGTAAACACGGGAAGGACGAACGTCCTTGACTGCTGCACTGCATCTCGCTGTTTCTTCAGTGTCTCACGCAGGCACATTTTTAGACTGTGTCAAGTGAATAAGAACTTCAGGTTTCAAAAACGCATGTCGAGACAAATTGTAAATACGAATAGTTGCCTTAAAAAGAGTGTCTACACTAAGTGCAAACAGCCCATATTATAACAACTGCTCAGACCAAACTAAAGACAGCCATGACATATTTATTTGAGGTCAACTGCTGATCAAATCCAGTTAAATCCAGACATTAAACTGGTTAACGGGTTAGACGGGTGTGTTCACACTTGAGTTCAGTTCTCTTGGTCTGGACCAAAACAAAAATAAATAAAAAAAAATCATACATTTAGAACTGGTTCGCTTTGCGTTCACACTGGCATTTTTAACACAAACCTAAATATACAAAACAAAAGGCATTAGGATAAGGTCACAGCCTGATTGGCCAGCTTTTATGGTGTATATTTTGTGACGAACTTGCCGAACATCCAAAACAATGCTGGCTGCTGTGCTAAATGTGCTCGTTGGACCCTTTAACCTATCACTGAACATTTTGAACACTTGAGCATTTTTGTGCATTTTTCCAGAATATTGAAATATGCTCATCAAACCAAATGTTAATAAGGAACTTTACATCCTCATTGCTCCATGTTTGCCCTCTACTTATTTTGTTTTGTGTACACCTCTCTTACCGCTCTATGTTATCAAATCACATGATTTTTAGTGTCGCATCTTGTGACATCACATCCTGTTATTGGTCCATTTAGAAGTCTTTGGTCCATACTGCGTTTATATATCAGTCAAACTGCACCAGAGTTCGTTTGGAAGCTGACCTAGGCCCACTGTTCAGGGGTAAGCACCAAGGATCGGATGGCAGCATTCACCCTTGTTCAAATGAACTGCACTTACAGAGCAATCGCACCATAGTTCATTTTAATCAAACCAAGCCTGCCAAGTGTGAAAACACCCTTAGTGGATTAAGAGATTGAATAACTAAGTGACTATTTGTGCTCCAATAGTCTGGCGTTCCTACGCGTAGCTGTAGTAGCTTTGGATGTAACAATGGTATGTGTAGGCTATGTGTTGTCATGCTGGAGATGCGGGTTCGAATTCCACCCTTTGATATACTTTTTCCCACTTCTCTACTTGTAATATTTCCTATAGTACTACTTATAGTAATAAATAAAAACAAAAGAGATCCATCGCAGTGATTTGGTCACAGTGAAGGTCGGTGTTGAGAGAAGGATTTGATCTGGATAAAATTAACCATGGTTTTACTGTAGTAATATTGTAGTAACAATGTGTTTTGTTGGAAACGATATAGTTCTGATATACTAACCATAGTTTTACTACAGTAACATGTTGTTAATAGTAGTTAATAATAACCATGTTTAATTTTGTGGTTACTATGATTTTACTAAAAAAAGACCATGGTGTTACTATGGTTACTGTGGTAAAACCATGTTTCATTTTTGTAATGTAGGGTTAGGGTTTGGTTTAGGTGTCTGTGGGACTCCAAATATACACAATAAAAATGCTGCAGTGATGCCATTATAGGCTACTGTATGTTAGTATTTAAACAGAGGTAAAAGAGTATCTGATACTATTTGCACTTAGTGCAAATAGCCTCTGCCTTAAATATATATTTGTAAGGAAACTTTACATCGTGACATGTTCTAAGAAGATGTTTATTTACATTTTACCTGCATTGGACTGAGTTTTTTACCCTTCGGGTTAGTGTTTTTTGTATAAAATAAATCTCTTTTTCTCTGGCCATTTCTTTACTGGTTCTCCTGCTCGACAGCATGCAGATCACGTGAAGAGGTTTTTCAGGCTATGACAGGAGGACATGTCCATGTGGGGGTATGCCTTAGAGTTTTTGGCATTATCCATGGGTCTGGGATACTATCAGGCCTGCCTTATTGAGCTTTTTAGGGCAGGTCTGACTGAACCTATTAGATCTTGTATCTCAGATCGGGGTGAGGATGGAGGTTTTCTAGATGTAGTCAGGCTAGCCATGAAATGGCAGGAGTTTATCACAGCCTGTGCCTTGGGAGACTTCCAATCCTCATCCCAATCCGAGGACGAGGGTACCCCCACACGGAAGTGGATGCCTCGTCCACTACAAACAAGGAGGCCGTTCCCCAGGCGCTGCCAGCGTTAACGACCACTGCATCTGTCGATGAGCCTGTCCTGTTCCCTGTGGTCATTGTGTCTGTCCAGTCCCCTGATGCTGTCGACGAGCCTGCCCAGTTCCCTGTGGCCATCGACGAGCCTACCCAGTTCCCCTGCGGTCATCGAGTCAGTCCAGTTTCCAGCGGCCACAGCACTGCAGGACCCTACACCAATGACTTATTTGCGTCTTGACCCTGGTCCAGCAGTCGCCGCCCAGTCCTCTGACCCCTGTCCAGCAGACTCCCAGACCACTCTACCTAGTCCCCTCCCTGAAGCCTCCCCCAGGCCACCAGACACCGCCTCTTCCCTGAGGCCTCCTGCCAGGCCGCTGGACCCCGTCTGTGTCCTGAGGCCTCCTCCCAGGCCACCAGACCCCACTCATTTCCTTAAACTTCTTCCTTGGTTGTTTCACCTTCCCTCCCTTTCTTTTGTTCTTTTTTCTGTTTTGTGTTAGTACTCATTCTGTTTGTCTTGTCTATTGATTGATATTCCCCTTTTTGGGATGCCAGGAAGCGTCCCTTTGAGAGGGGGTAATGTCACGGTCCTGTCACTCTGTTAGTCTGGGTTTTTGTGTGATAGGATCATGAAATCATTGTTCTATGTCTGTCTTGTGTTTTATTTTCTATCTTTGTGTGAGTACACAGCTTAGGTTGTGTTTTTTTCACTGCCGTGCGCTCTTCGGTTGGTCTTGTGTTTCATGTCCAGAGCATGGTGTCTGGATCCTGACTTCCCTGCCTGGTTCAGTTTCGGTGTTGGGATCTGGACACTCGTGCTCCATGTCTTGTCTTTTATTGGTGTGAGTGTACTGCGCTTATGCCATCTTGGCAGCATGTACTCATGTTTATATTTTGTGTCTCTCTTACGTGGACAAACTTTGTGTAGCGCTCGCTTTGCTCTGCGCGCCCAGGTTTCGATCTGTCTTCATGTTGCGCTGAGGTTCGGTCACTTCGGTCTGAGCTGTCAGGTTTATTTGTGGGCGAGCTCTCACAAGGGTGTCTTGTCTCGTGTTGTCGCCAGTTGCATGCTTTGCTAGATGTTTGCTTCTTGATGTACGCTCAGGCTTTGTCTAGTGTCAGAATGCATGGCATTGCTTTGGTGTTGCCTTGCATTCTCTCATCTTATCTGTTGGTTGGCATGAGGACATATTTCATTATTGTCTGGGCAATGTGCACTCGTGCCATTTGGGAGTTTGTGTCTTGTGAGAGCATGTGGTTTTGTTTTGTTTTTCCTTGTGTCTCTCAGTCCTCCGTCATACCGCGCCTCCTTGTTTGCCCATTGTTAGTTAATCTGTTACACCTGTCCTGAATCTAAACCTGTTGCTTTCTCTCCCTATTTTAGTCTCCTCTTGTGTACTGTCCAGTGCCAGTTCGTCTTGTTTCGCGTCTCATGATGGTCCTCTTTCCAGTGCCTTATCTGTTCTGTCAGTTCAGGTCGGTCCTGTTTCTGTTCGTCTGCCCCAGTCTCGCCTCAGAGGGTTGCCTGCATTGGACTGTGTTTTTCCCGTTGTTTTTGGCATTAAATAAATCTTCTGTTTTTCTCTCTGCGTTTGGGACCTGCCTCCGCTACTGCAAATCGTGACAGTATGTTATTGCTGAAAACAGATATCGCAAAGGTCACTTTGGGTCATATTTGCCACTAGCAGTGTCTTAAGTTCCACAGAATTAAAGAAAACAGATCTGTTTCAATATCATTTAAAAATATACAGTGACACAATTGCATAGTTTCCAAATTAAACTTGTAATAAGATAGTGGTAAAAAGAGATGATAGAGACGTATGGCTCTTGTCTCGATTTGGGTCTGTAATACTAAATCTGATTTCTCTGCCATGTAGTTGCAAGGTCCCTTGAGGCATATATAATAAAACTTGCTTCCAACAGACAGATTATGTTCCAACTCCTTAGTGCTCCCATACACATAGAGCTATGTGATAATTCATTTATGCCTTTATTTGCCGTCCGTTTGTATTTGCTTTTCAATCATTCACTGTCTGTGTGGTTTAATTACAATTTAGTAACAGCATTATTGATAGCATGAGTTAACAAGATCAATATTCAACTAACTTTTAGATAAGCACGCCATCAGAAACTGACCACTGACTTCACATGCTGTAGAGAAGGCTCTGATTGCAATCATGGATTAATAGACCAGGGGGGAAACTAATCAGTGTTGATTTTGCAAACATACTGCACAAAATAATACTGCGTAAGAATACAAGAATAACACTTTGGTAACAAAAGGTTGTTGTTAATGGTAACAAAGGGTATATTCATTTTTGTAGTGTTCCATAAAACATTTGCATTAAAAATGTATACTAAAAATCTTTTTAATCATATATTATATTCTTTTAAGTATGCTAGACAAAATCCATTTCATAAATAGCAAAAACACAGCATGTGCAAAGTCAGATTTCAGCTTACTGTCCATGAGCATTTATTCAATTCTTCTACTGACTTAAAAAAGGTTGATAAACATTTAATCTAATTTAATAATACAAATAGATAATTAACTCTGCATGTCTCATCATCATCATTGTTCAGTGGTATTAAAAAAGGTCAACTAACATCTGACTCATTGTGACAACAGGCATGTGATTAGTTTTTTTCAGTCCTTTCAACTTTTCTTTCTGTTGTATCATGTCTGCTACGTCAGGATACTGGATTTAGACCGATGCTGGCTGACGTGGGCTGCTCTCTCATACACGACCCCAAGTAAAGAGCCCCCACCCTAGGCATCCTAATTGTCCTATAACAGCACAGGAAACGTCAATAGGGCTTGCTCATTCTAACTGCTCCTCCTCAGCTAGGTGATGATGTTCAAATGCTTCACAACGATCACAGTTTGGAGGCTTGTTCAGCCCCCTCAAGGTGTGATCTAGTCACTCAATCTAATGCACAAACTCTGAGACATCATAGAAAATGCATGCTTTCATTTGAAACTGAGTCCTAATAAGTGCTTTAACACATTGCATTAAAATGATAAAAAATTCCCTCTGTAAGATAAGAGACAAAAACCTTAGAATTCACAAAAAGTATGCTTTTACTTTATTTAAACTTTACTATGACAAGGACAGCTAATTAATAACAGTAAAGCTATCACACGTATAATTAACAAGCGAGGCCAGATGTCCCCACATTACCTTTAATGAAAAACATTACCAGTTTCTTAACAGTCTAACATTTTAAAATGTCATACAGGATTGTAATGAATGTAAGTGACAGTAACACATTTTGAAGTGACAACCAAATTGCAAATCTATTTCTTGCCTTGTGATGAGTAAAATGTCATCCTTCAACATTTTAAAGCCTATAGTTGTTAATCAAAAGTTAATGTTAAACCAATATCAAACAATCTGACCAAAATATCTTGGTACAAAATGTGAAAAGTTCCTCACATTTGTTATAGACAATGAATATGTGTATATTCTATCTGGCTCTGAATTAGTTATACGTATGCTGAGCCTGGGTAACTCTGAGTATAGACTACACTGGCAAAAGTTACATTTAAAAGAATATGATGGTTTGTTTATGCTATTAAACCAAATATTTTTGTAAAAGTTCTAAAGGCATTTACATGTCAATAAAATTTATTAACTTCAGAATGTAGAATTAATATTAAATTCAGAATTTTGTCGACTGAAATTGGGATGATATTTTGAAACATTTATATTTTAAAGAGGTAGTGAAAGATACTCTGTAAAATCTAATTAGTTGACCTAACTTTTAAAGTATGATACGTTTTTCTTTAATTATTAAATTGAGATATAGCACATCATATACAGTATAAAAGAAATTATGACTGGAATCTCGATTAACCATATTGGATTCTGCTGTAATTCTTAGTGCACATATCTTGTAAAGTACAACTGAGTGAAGAAGAATGGCATAAATATATCAGGCTCCAAGTTAACCAGAGGTAACACTTATTACCTACTGTAGATGGTGAGTTCACACACTATAAACAACTATCAACCAGCTACAACAAAACAACAACAATAATCATAAGAATTAAATTGATATACATTTTTCAATAACAATCATTATTTTTCTGCATAAGTTTCCTTGTTTTGATCACACATTTATAATTTATTCAAGCACAAGGGCTAATGGATATTCCACACAGTCACAGTTTTGAACTTGATAATTGTGAGTTAGTTCTAATTGAAGCCAAAATTTAAGGAATGTATATATCTGAGTCATGATTCCAAAATGTGACATTTCAAGTACAGTTTAATTAGGACCACTTAAATATTTTCAGTAATGACAACTTTAGGGTTTAGAGAATACCGTTAACTTAATTAAAACTAGTAAGAATACCAAAAAGTAAGCTTAATTTGAGTGAACTATTTGTTTTCTTCACAATTTGAGGTAACTTTTTGTGTTTACAGTTGAATGTATATCTCAAGCTGCTTTTCAGCAATAAATGAAGCTATCGGATACCAATGCCTACAGCACAAACAAAGTAATGAGAATAACAACACAATCGTGAAACTTTGGGATCAATGAACTTCATTAAAACCTGCTTTTGTGTGTCATAAGTGCTTTGAACAGATTTCAAAATAATATTATGATTGCACTAGTGCTGTGGGCAAGATGCTATCCTACTTGACTGTTACAGAATACATTTGAAAATAGTAAATATTTGGAAATGTCTGTTTGGAAGAAAGACAAAACAAACATCTGCAATACCTACCAAAAATATCTCATAAATTCCTTTGACTTGATAATAGAACGTTAAAGCTAAGAGGCTGAGAGGCAGACTTGGATAAAAAAATGGCTCATCCTTGTAAAAGGAAAATCATTTTCTCTGAGATTTATGAAGAGATCTGAAAACAAAACCATATGAGAAATGTTTTTTTTTCATTGTACTGTATGATACTGAAGTTAATTTACTGTTTATCAGAAGGACATATTATAACAGCATTAAAGACATAATATAGCACCTTTCCTCTCCTCCAACCTCCAACGGACGACTCGGATGGATCAGATGCAGTCTTCCGGCCCCTGGTGGACCGCTGTGTTCTCGGGAAACAGAAGTAGTCTCCCCCACCCCTGGCAGTGGTTCTCCAGCCCAGGAGGTCGGCCAGGAGCACCTCCCATCTCACGGTCGGCGGTCTCATACCCCGCCGCGTTTCAGTGGCTGGTAGGGGTCTCCTCTGCCCTAGCAGCGGCCCTGACCACTCCAGGCAGGTGGTTAGGATCCACTTCTGCCTTCGCGGTCGTGGCCGTTCGTCCGCTCTCAGGTGGCCGGGCTCCTCCGTCCATCGGTGAATGGCCGCGGCTGCTCTGTTGGGGTGGATGGTAGTGGCGAGGACTCTACTACGGCGCATCTCTCCTCCTTCCCGGGTTTTGGCACCAGTGTAAGGGGGTTAAAGGGAAAGGAGGAGGCGAGGACCGGCTTGACGAAATAAATAATACTTTAATGAATAAGTAATCAATAAGACAAACACACAAAGGTGTTGGACAGCTGACAGCTCGTGTCCCACTGCAGTCTCCAGTCAGCCTTTATCCCTCTCTGAGCTTGATTAGCCTGATTAGGGGCCAGGTGTGTGGAATCACAACCCAGCCCCACACTACGCCCTGTCACATTGTACTTCTATGCCATAGTATTACAGTACTTGTTTCAGCATAAAGCTGTGGCTAACACAATTAGGATGTATTATTCCTGTGACTGTGAATAGTGATTTTCTATAATGGCATCAGTAACTGAAAACTATTGCATTTGAATAATGCTGCATCCATGACCCTAGGTGTCAGTGTAAGTCCAAGATGACATGAACAATAAATTACTGATTGCACTTTTAATGGCACTTACAAAACACTGAAGTTCATGTAAAAATATCATTGTATGGTAAACTGGCAAAAGTGTTAAAGAATGGGCTACTGTGACTCAGTCTGTGCCTGTTGGAATGCTGAGATTTTATTTCACTGTCCGCCTCTCAGGGTTTTGCCACATGATCAACAAGCCTTTTATTAGCACAATAAAAACAACGACAAACTGTCTGTTTGCCATCTACACAAATCCCAAAGGTCTTTTTGATTTATTGAGGAATTTTCTTGAGGATTCAATAACCTCACGCCAGTAGGAAACCTGATGGAGAGGTTATGTGTGTGCTCTTTTCTCACCAGGATATTAGCACAGTAATTCTGCTTAGAAAATAAAACTTTTACTCATGTCAGATTGGCCACAAATATTGTGAGGAATTTATACATCTGCTTTACACAACAATGCTTTTGTCTGATTAATGTTTAAAAATGTGAATTCTGCCAGAAATACAATAAATAGGCTACTACTACAACATGTACATCTTATTAAAGGGATAGTTCACCCCAAAATGAAATGTCTCTAATCATTTATTCACTTTCATGACATCCCAGATATGCATGATTTTCTTTCTTCTGCTGAACACAAAGTTTTTTAGAGGAATATTTCAGCTCTGTTGGTCCATACAGTGCAAGTGAATAGGTACCAAAATTATAAAGGACCAAAAATCACACAAAGGCAGCATAAAAGTAAGCCATGTGACTCCAGTGGCTAAACAAATATCCACGGAAGCGTTGCAATAACTTTGGGAGAGAAACAGATAAATAACTTTCACATTCCAAATGTAAAAAAATATTTAAATATTGATTTGTTTCTCATCCACACCTATGAAATCGCTTCTGAAGATATGGATTAAACCACTGGAGTCTTATGGATTACTTTTTTTGCTGCCTTTATGTGATTTTTGGAGCTTGAAAGGTCTGGTCACAATTCACGTGTTGCTTAGTGTAAATAAAAAAGTAGTGTTAGATGCTATTTGCTCCACTAATTAAATACCACCATACATTATACGGGCATCAACATGTTTATTGTGTTTATTATATAGAGTCCACACAGACACCCTACACCAACCCCTAACCCTAAACCTAGCCCTAACCTTCCCTGTTTTGTTGAAAAACTATATGCTTTCTACATGTATTTTATACTTCTAAGCTGCACATTCACACAGTTTACTGAGAACCTATAAAGGATTTAATTTGAATCATACTAGCTACTGATATGATTTGTTTTTAGCTAATAAACTAATTGTTATGAAAAAAGCAAATGTAAAGGGGCTACAAAGCAAGAATAAGAAATCAGCCAATAAAGGCTTAATAAATACTTTATTATGCCAAATAAGTCCATAACTAATCACTTACAAGTGTAATTATTTGTCATGAATTACTGTCTATTTTCTGATCCCTAAAATAAAGTGTTACCTCATCTTAAAATCTATTTTTTTTTCCTTTTATTAACTTTTTAACAACATATATTACACACACACCAGGAACAAAAATACAAAATACAAAATGCAGTATAAACACATATTGATGTCTTTCGCATCATTACAACTTAGCATATCTCAATTTGTACAGGACTCACATCCTCAAGACTAATTAACTAAAAAAAAAAAAAAAAATATACATACAAACTATTAAGGCCTCCTAATACAAATACATCCTATAATCTCACATATCTTCAATTGTCTCTTTAAACATGTCACTATCCTCCTTCTCTATGAAGGATCTAAAGGGATTCCAAACATCTTCAAAAGTCTTTCCCTTTCCTTTAATAATATATGTTATTTTCTCCATTGACATATTCAGTACCATCTCCCTGAGCCACCTTTTTATGCTGGGTGGTTCTAGATTCTTCCATTGTAATGCAATGAGGCGTTTAGCTTGTAAGATACACATAGAAATAAAGATACATTCCTTTGACTTAAGCTTAGGATACAAATGCAGTAGAAAAATCCTTGGTCCAAAAGGAAGACTCACATTTATAATTTTACCAATCATATTATGCACTTCTTTCCAGAATTTCGATATTTCTTCACATTCCCATATACAATGGAAATAGGTACCTTTACAAACATTACACTTGGGACATGTATCTGGTATATTTTCATAAAATTTGTTTGATAATACTGGAGTTATGTATACACGCATAAGCCAATTATATTGCAACACCTTTAATCTTATATTAACTGTTTGTACTTGAGCATCTTGACAAATCTCACTCCATTCATCTAGTGTGATCTCCTCGTTAAGATCCTTACTCCATGCTCCTAAACGAGAGCTAGAAGACTCCGGGGAGCCCTCTACCAACATATTATACAGAAGTGAAATCCGACCATTATCATAACAATCTTTGGTGACTACTCTTTCCAAGACTGATACTGGTGGTATATTTCCAGTATTTTTTTGAAATGATCAAATGAAACTTCTTATCTGTAAGTACCTAAAAAAATGACTTTTAGGTATATCAAATGTATTACTCAGTTCTTGAAATGACATAAGATTGTTTTCCTTATATAAATCTTTTATACTTTTAATACCTTTTTCTGCCCATGTCTTAAAACCTACATCTACTTTTCCGGGACTAAACTTAGGATTTCCCCATATTGGACAGTAGCGAGATATCTCACTTGTATAGGAGATATTCAAGTATCTCTGCGTCTCATGCCATACCCTTACCATATTTAAAACCATTGGATTCGTAACATTACCCTTTATTTTCTGTAAAATTTTACGATCTAAATCATATAAATATGATTCCAAGGGTATTTTATTCGGAATAGAGTTTTTTTCCATTTTTACCCATACGGGTTGTTCCTTAGATGTTGAGAAGAAAAACATAATAGATCTTAACTGGGCAGCAGTATAATACCCTTTAAAATTAGGGCATTGAAGCCCCCCCCCTATCAAATGGCAAATATAAAAGAGATAATCTAATTCTAGATCTTCTATTGTTCCATATGAATTTAATAATGAACTTTTTAAGTCTAGAAAACAGATTACTAGGAGGTGTGATCGGAATATTCTGAAATAGGTACAAAAATTTAGGTAAAATATTCATTTTTAAAATATTGTAGACAACGGTAAAGAAGCCCATCTTTCAACCAGCGTCACTGTATTCTCAAAAATTTAATTATAATTCTTTGTTACTATGTCTTCCAGTTTTGGAGTAATTTTAATTCCCAAATATGTGAACATTTCCACATTATTAAACATATCTACCTTACTGATAGAACTTTTCCTTTCTTCTTCATTCAGCAACATAACTGAAGATTTTGAATTATTGATCCGGTACCCTGAGATTTTCCCAAATGTCTCTATGATTTGAATTAAAGCCGGAATGGTTGAGTCTAATTTCTTTAAAAATAATATAACGTCGTCAGCAAATAGCGCTATTTTATGTTCACTGCCAAACATTTCTATACCTTTTATATCCCTTTCTTTTCTGATAGCAACTGCCAAGGGTTCAATAGCCATCAGAAAAAGGAGAGGGGAAAGAGGCGATCCCTGTCTACATCCCCTAGAAATATTAAATGATTTTGATATAAAATTATTGTTAAGACCTCTGTCGAAGGATTCTGGTACAACAATTTAACCCATTTGCAGTATTTATCTCCAAATCCAAACCGAATTAAAACATCAAACAGAAAATCCCATTCCACCCTGTCGAATGCCTTTTCTGCATCTAGTGCTAGTAATGCAGTATCTTTTTCCCCCTTTTGTTGATGCAGGATATTTAGCACTCTTCTTACATTATGACATCCTTGTCTATTTATCATAAAACCATTCTGATCCATCCCAATGACGTAAGATGCTACAGTTTGTAATCTTCTTGCCAATATTTTGCTCAGGATTTTAGTGTCTGAGTTGAGTAAACTTATAGGTCGAAAATTTTCACATTTATTGTTAGGTTTTCCTGGTTTAGGTAATAAGGTAATTATAGCTTCATTCAAAGACATAGGAAGTTTATTCTCCGCAAAGGCTTCTACTAGCATGTCTAACATAGGTCTTACTAATTTATCTTTAAATTTTGTATATATATATCTATGGGGAGACCATCAGGTCCCGCCGCCCTCCCCACTTTCATCAGATCGATCGCCTCTACCACCTCTTGTAAACTAATGTCTTTTCCTATTTCATCTTTATGTTCTTCTGGGATACTAGGTAACTCCAAATTATCCAAAAAAGGTTTTTGTATTTCTGAACCTGAAGTACATTCAGAATTGTATAGTTTCATATAATATGATCTAAATAAATTATTAATTTCTTGTGGGTCAACAATGATATTACCATCTGACTCTTCAATCAAATCTACAGCCCTCTCCATTTGCTTTTTTTTAATTTGCCATGCCAACACTTTACCTGTCTTTTCGCCTTGATCATAAAATGTTTGTTTCAGCTTTAATAACTTAGCTACAGTTTTATTTGCAGAAAGTACCTCATCTTAAAATCTAATTATATAAAATATTTTGTAATTCAGCAGCTGAGCAGGAAATTTGGGAAGGGAATCTGTAGCATCTTATGCTGATTGTTTATATGTAGTGATTCCAAGGAGCCTCTTTGGAGAACTTGGAATAAGATTATTTTCTGTTCTGGATGCAGCCATCACACCTGCAGTTGAGGGAGTAGGAGAACATGTGTAGGGGGTTAACATACTCTGGATCATAACACACCCTGAAGACTCACACTGTCAATCACGCAGTATTCTCTCTTGGCAACTGTGGCTTTCCTGCAAAGATTTTACTTGAAGAATAAACTGCATAAACATCTGGTTTGAAGAAAATAATAATCAATTCTAATTTACTCTGTTAAAGGGGTGCTACAAGGTTGAGACAAGAATGCAAATACTGATGCTGATGTTATAAATCAGCCTGTGAACTGGATCTTAAGGAAATAAGGGGTAGTTTTCACTGCTTGACAAAATGATGGTAAGTAAATGATGACATAATTTTAATTATTGGGTGAACTAACCCTTTAAGAGGTTGACACATGACAGGAAGTGGAGGGAACAGTGCTGAACAAACATGTGGTAATGACGTGGTGTCTGGTGTTGTTGGATGTGTGAAACCAGTTTTGCACTTTCCTTCATTCTTTAAACTGTTATAAGTGTGTTTCTATGAGAACAATTATCTAACAGCAGACCACCAGTGATATTTCAGTAATGGCAGGATGAGTGAACAGTCATTCCCATAGTGCCGATGGCAGAGAATGTTATAAAGATGGAGTGAGATCTCAATAACACTGACCCCATGTTAACACTGATTCCTCATCATTACTCAGCTACAGCCCAAGTGGCTCAAACAACATGAAAATATGAAACTAGCAGTGTAGAGACAAAGCAGGCATTGTCTATATGTTTAGATTATTGTCCAATTTTCCTACGGATTGCTTATTGTTCTAGGCTGAAAGTTGCATTGCAAAAGCAGAGAAGTATTGTTGTATTTGGTTTTATTGTTCTTGCAGACACATGAAAAACATTAGCAAAATGGACCAGTTAGCCATTTAAATTATGTCAGTGGATTTTCAGTTAGGGTAAACAACATATTTCATTTTATTTGATTGAAAAAGAGGCTGTGAGCTTTAACATTGTGTCCCTTGGTATTGATTGTTCAGTTGAAGAAACTTAAAATAGTCTTAAAATTTCGAATAAATCAATGGATAACATGGGTTGTGAAAACTAGAGGTGACCTAAGATGACATAAGAATATAAGAAATGACTTAAAAACAGTACAATCTATTGTATTTTTATTCCACAAAGCCTTTATTTTATTTCATTTAAATTAAATATAATATCTACATTGACTAAGGTATTATGTACACAATTAATTGGGAAATCTACTGGAAATTATTGGATGTAGTAATGGTCAGCTCCCTCTTAGAAATGTTGTTCTTGGTAGACTGGTTGTTTAAATCTTGACTACAATGTAATTACTGGAAATCTGCAGAGCTAATTAACTATTTCAAAGCTCTGGCTCACATAAAGTCCCATGGCTTACATATTTATTTATATATAAGGTATTTAAGGACACTGCTGTCTCCTGAACTCTTTGTTGAGGTAGCTGAAACTGAGGTAACTCCAGTTTTTATTCCAGCCCTCTGGTGTGGCAGTTGTAGCATTATACCTCGATTAAAGGGCTTGATCAAAACTGACAGCTAGGACCAAAGCCCTGAAGGCTTCATGCAACCTTAGCACCTGTGGCCTGTGCAATACTACACTCACGAGTTCATAACCCTCCCCCAGCCTCAAAGAACCATCCCTGCAAAGGGTGTACAAAACCATGATCTCAAGACTACTGATGTGTGTCAAGGCTTACCAGAATGGTTTTAAAGCAGAATAAATCTTCAGATTTTTATTTATTTATTTATATGTTTTTTTTTTTAACACACAAATAAACAAATCAATGCTGTGATACAATGAACATACAGTATATACTGTATGGATAGGAAATATCTATCTTAAAAACTTAACTTACAAAATATGCTTCATGTGGTAAAATCTAAATGAACTGGTTTTATCCAAATCAAAAACATTATTTAACATCACTGAATCCACCTAAATACATTACACTGATCAGCTGCAACATTAAAACCACTGACAGGTGAAGTGGATAACATTTATTATCTCGTTACAATGGCACCTGTCAAGAGGAGGGATATATTAGGCAGCAAGTGAACAGACAGTTCTTCAATTTCATGTGTTGGAAGCAGGAAAAATGGGCAAGAGTAAGGATCTGAGTGACTTTGACAAGGGTTAAATTGTGATGGCTATGATAGAAAGGTACAAGAACACAATGCATCGTAGCTTGCCGCAGAAAAGGAAGAGAGTCATCCACCTCCGAAAGTGCTTTCAATGGGCATGTGAACATCAGAACTGGACCATGGAGCAGTGAAAGAAGGTGGCCTGGTCTGATGAATCACGATTTCTTTTAGATCATGTGGATGGCCGTGTGTGTGCATAATTCACCTGGGGAAGAGATGGCAGCAGGTTGCACTATGGGAAGAAGGCAGGCCGGCGGGTGCAGTGTGATGCTCTGGGCAATGTTCTGCTGGGAAGCCTTGGGTACTGGCATTCATGTGGATATTACTGTGACACGTACCACCTACCTAAAGATTTTAGCTGGCCACGTACACCCCTTCATGGCAATGGTATTCCCTGATGGCAGTGGCCTTTTTCATCAGCATAATGTGCCCTGCCACACTGCAAACATTGTTCTGGAATGGTTTGAGGACAAAGCGTTTAAGGTGTTGACTTGGCCTCCAAATTCCCCAGATCTCAATCCGATTGAGCATATATGGGATGTGCTGGACCAACAAGTCTGATCCATGAAGGGCTCACCTCTCAACTTACAGGACTTTAAGGATCTGCTGCTTACGTCTTGGTGCAAGATACCACAGGACACCTTCAGAGGTCTTGTGGAGTCCACGCCTCGACGGGTCAGAGCTGTTTTGGTGGCACGAGAGGGACCTACATGATATTAGGCAGGTGATTTTAATGTTATGGCTGATATCAACAAAACTCATTTATACAGGTTAGGTCAGATATAAATTGCATGTTTTACAGTGTATATATACATATAATTTTTAGTGTATAGTAACAAATCCACTGAAACTATCTTATATAGTTAAATTACAGAAAAAAAAAAATTATTTACAATATGCGTTTTCGGCCGCTCTCTACCGAGATGCACTCATTGACAAGGTTGTCAAAAAAGTAGAATTAGAATGAACTGACTGGGTAAGTCACCAATCGTGAGTCGCCACGCCATTAAAGCCGTTCCAACAGCACCATTTTCTGTCCTGAGCGTGGTTATCTAACCGTGGTGAGAATTCTGAGAGGCGAATTTCTGAAATATAGGATGGCAGGTGAAGAATCATATATATATATGAAGAAAGCCATAACTGATGGCAAGAATCAGTAATATTCAGCAAAATACCCTTACCAATCAGGTGGCGCTTTCCTCATAAATACTGTAGTTATGCCTCTTCGCCGGCCATCCTACATTTCGGAAATTTGCAGCCGGGAACGGTTTGTATTCGTACTGTATTGAACCATGCTCAAGTAAAAATTTAAACCAGCATTCAATGGTTTAAGCTGGTTTATGCTGGTTAGTGCTGGTTCGGTGCTGGTCTAACTAGTGGACCTGCATAGCCATCCTTTTCACTAGCAAATACTAGTTGGTGAAGCTGGTTGACCAACATGGCCTTTCTCACTGGTGAAGCTACACTCACTGAGCACTTTATAAGATATATCTGTACACCTACTTCTTTATGCGATTTTTTCGAATCAACCAATCCTGTTGGCAGCAGTGCAATGCATAAAATTATGCAGATATGGGTCAGGAGCTTCAGTTAATGGTCATCAACCATCAGAATGGGAACTTCCGTGGTATGATTGTTGGTGCCAGATGGGCTGGTTTGAGTATTTCTGTAACTGTTAAATGCTAGTATGTCTCTAGAGTTTACTGTGCAAAAACAAAAAACATCCAGTGAGCGTCAGTTCTGCTGACGGAAATGCCTTGTTGATGAGAGAGGACAATGGAGAATGGCCAGACTGGTTCGAGCTGAGAGAAAGGTAACGGTAACTCAGATAACCTCTCTGTACAACTATAGTGAGCACAATAGCATCTCAGAATGCACAACACATCAAACCTTGAAGCGGATGGGCTAAAAAAACAGAAAACCATGTCGGACACTTAATTAGGATAATAGTGTTCCTAATAAAGTGCTCAGTGAGTTTATCTGAAAATCCTGGTAATCTTTGGGCACCAGCACCCAAAACTCAGCATAAGCTGGTGACCAGCAATTTTCAGCAGGGAACTGCTACTCACAACTGTTTGGCCCAATGATAGAAAAGCACTTACAATGAATTATGTACAATGGACAAAAATAATGATAAATAATAAATATGAGGGCGTGTGGAGCAAAGAGGAAGAACACATATGCTACATTTAAATCCAAACTAGGGATGCCAATAAAGTTCCCTGTGGATGATCAGGAAACTAAAATGTAAACAAAAAATGACAGATTAAAATCAAAATCAGTGAAGCAGCCCTGATGTGTTAGTTTGTTGTAACTAAAAATGGATTAAGGTTAAGGTCACTCTGGAAGCAGGAATTATTGGGAAGATGATGAGTGGAGACTGAGAAAAGAGGCCAGAGAAGCCTGTATATTGCTAGGTTTATACCAAATGCTTTTGAAATGTATCATCTCTCTACACTGAAAAAAAATTACCTATAAAAATGTGCCTCATGTGGAAACATCTACATCAACTGGTTTTATTCAAGTCCAAAATACGATTTCACATCACTGAATCAACCTGAATACATTAGATTAGACCAACAAACCAAATTGTAAGGATTAGATCAAGTAGAAATATGCTCCTTAAGGTAACATTTGCAGGTTACCACTTTTACAATGTAGGTCTTAAATCAACAGCAAATCATGACCAATAAAATCCCATATCTTCAATCATATCTTCATTGTTTAAGAGTGCAGCTGATATATGCAAGGGGAAAAGGTTAACTGTACAAAAGATTGGCAGTGATCTTTCCTGCATATGGGGATAAAACAAATTCTATCTCACCTTAATTTTCCAACCTGCCATCTCTGATGAGGAGAAGAAGATGAGCATATGGAAATGTTTGCAAAGCCATGTGTTCTGAAGATACAAATGTGATAATAAAAAATATATACTGTAAATCAAGATTAACTCTGAATACAAAGCTCTGTGAGAGCACAAGGAAAACATGAATAATTAACAAACATCTGTTAAGCACATTTTTTCATGTACGAGGGAACATCAAGAAATGGTAGAATGAGAAACATTTTCTTAACTTTGTTTTGTACTTTAGATTGGGGAATGACTGGAGGCAAGAGAAAGATTTCTGTGCCACATCATTTGGTAAAAGGCACATAAAAAATACACAGGCACCATATTGTAGAATGTGCTTTGAATGTAATTGTGAAAAATTAAAAAAACAAATTTCTTGTCCACAATAAATTGGAAAAGAATTAGGCAAGACTCAAATCAAACCTAGATTTGATGGATGACAAGCTTCCAGGCCTTCCACAGTATTCCCAAAAGAAAAAAATACCATAACAACATTTCAGTTTGATTTCTATATGACAACATGAGCAGTTGAGAAGTTTTAATTTTTTGTACTCATGGTAAATTATAAGCATAATAAGCAACATGAGAACCTGAGGACCCTTTGTGTCTTTGAGAACCTGTCTTCATTTTACATAAAGGGTTAGTTCACCCCCAAATTTTGTCATTCCAAACCTGTATGAATTTTTGTTCTTCCTTGAAACACAAAAGGGAATGTTAGTCAGAATACTAAAGACTGACAGCTTCAGTCATCCTTCACTTTGATTGTACGGGGGGAAAAATCAATGAGAGTGAAAGGTGACTGAGGCTGTCAGTCCCTAACATTCTGCCTATTATCTCTGTTGTATGTTCCACATTTTTGTTCCTGTGAAGTATTCATTTAAATTCCTTGACAGATAAAACTGAAGCACTTGTATTAATTGTCAAGTAGTGACTTTCAAAGATGATATACTCTGTAGGGTCCTGTGAGGCTGAGGTATGTGTGGGATTAAGGAGGATTTCTCGGCATTACAGAGATACAGAATTGAGGGGTTCACCACACCCAGGCCAAACATAGAACTCTCTTGATCCTAGATTGTCAATTTTTACTGCCTTGTTTGTCGACCAGATGAGAGCAGATTGGACAGTTTAAGTATTAGATGCCACTTTGAGAGGATTGCTGTCTTGTTTGTCAATAAAGCAAACGATTGATCTGGGCCAACATAACAATTAGATAAATCACAATCTTGAAAAGCAGTGGATGCAGAGGGTGAGTAGATGCTTGTTCAATGTTTGGTAACACATATTTGTTTTATATTTATACATAGAGTAACATTCTTTTTCATTATGATTATAAAAACAGATTCTTTCAGTTATTTCTAGACTTGGCTAGAAAAATTCCTCTTTTTAAATGTGTACATCTCTAATAGAGCTGTTCAGGTTGTAGTTCAAAAACCTGAAAGAGAAATTGTCATGGTTTCCCTCAGGACTTTCCTATGAGCTTTTAATGATTGTTTTTTTTCAACTTATGAGTAAAGGTCTGTGGTAAACAGCATTAATTGACAATACATGTTCATTTTGTTCTAAATTCACAGTTGAGGTATGAAAGTTTAATTTCTGTTGTAAAACAAAACGTTCACATTTCTTCAAGGAATGTTTACCACAGACCATATTTTACTTATAGGTTGAAAAAATTAATAAAATCTCATAGGAAAATCAGACTTCCAAGTTCACCTACAAATTGATGTCACAGCACCTTTTTAATTGATTAAAATTGAAATTTAAAATATTTTGTTTTTCATTGTTAAATCAATGCTTTTGCTCCTGTTGTTGCACAACTGATTGAGGCAAAAATTTGCTTGAAAAATTTGCTATTTTACTTTTGTTGTGTTCTCTGATTTATCGCTTGTGTTCGACAAATACATTGCATTTGGATTCTTTTGAAAAGGATTGCCCATGTAAATACTTCAATATTTTGATATGCATTTTTATATGACAGGTGAAATCATGAATTTGTCATTATTTTGTTACGACTGTTTCCTTTCATATGTTTGTACTAAGAAGTGCTGGTGCTTAATAGTAAAAGTACTCGTCTAGTCTGATATCGATAGGAGTTTTTCCTCTTTTTGATGTATTGTTACAATTGTCCTAGCTTTCCCTGAAGGAGGAAGTAAATGATGACACCTGCAACAGCAACTTACATTTAACTCTTATTGAGCCAAAACCATCCTGCCACTAGCATAAACAAGCCTGCAGCAAAATTTTAATTATGGCTATTGATCTTGGCAAGATGACAAGGGCAGGCCTTAAGATAGACAAAACACATTGCTATGTGTAAATAAACGTAAGAAAAAAAAATCATGATCTAGTGCCGGGATACCATTTTGATACCACTTTGACCACTGTAAAAAGATGTAACCTGCAATTGTTACTTAAAGGAGCTACAGTACTGAACCTGAGTTTTGCTGGTGTTTCAGTGATGTTAAATAATATGCTTGACTTAAATTAAAGTTAGTTTAGATGTGACCACATGACCACATTTTACTGCAGTTTGATTTAAAAGAGATATAGAGACATTCATATACAGACATAAATATTTTCTCCAGACACAGAACAGACTTAACAGCTTGCTACTTAAGGAAATGGTTTCTGTTTACATACTCACTGAAAGTGAGATGCTACAAGCATCCATGGTAATCTAGACATCTTAAATCATCTATCACCTGCCTAAAATTTCTGGTACCCACTGATCTACCAAATTTTGGTGTGCTTTTTGTTTATAATCCTACCATCATCTTCCCGATGTTCTATTAAAGCAGATTCTGAGAAAATATGATGCACAAATTGATAAATCTCTGCACTTCTGCATTATTATTGTGACATTTGATCTTTCTTTTAGCACAAAACAGTTCTCTGTCAAACTAGAGGTATTGTGTGTTGTTTTCAAGATGTTTTCCTAGTTCTTCCATATGTGCAGCATTCATTGGGATTAATTAAAATGCTTTCAGCATCTGTACTAGATGAAGCAGGCATTGTTTTTAAAGTGAGCTCTTCTTTCTTTGAGAGCCTTTGTTTTTACATGTCTTCAACATGTTTTTTGGAATTCAATCAGTCATGTACAGGACTCTGTTTCAAGAAATGGCTAGAAAGAGGATCTAGCTTTAATTAGGACATACTTAATTCATCAGGGCAATTGGGCATCTCAATTTTCAAAAAAGTGTTAGTAGCTGCAAAACTACCATTTTTAGGGGTGTGGAACTGGGTTTGAAATGGTCTCTCTCCTAGCAGACAAGCTATCATCTTCTATTTTTCTCAGATTAGGTAGTGTTTGATTGCCCTATTTAAGGGATATGGAGTGCACCAGTGTATTTGTTGGATAGTGTGTTTCCAGTTCCCTAGATTGCTCTCAACACTGCAGAGGAACGTGAACACCACACATTTTTACAAGTGAATACGTACAAGACAAAATTGATAAAAATCCTGCTCACATTTTCTAAGGTGCATGCAGTGAGGAGACCAACACCACTTCACCCAAACCATCATCACATTCTTTGCAGTTAACAGCATAAGAATGCAAAGAGACTTGCTTATGAAATCTCCCAGCCTGCTTATATAAGGCTACTGTATATGTAAGTCTGTGGAAGTCTAACAGTCAATGTATATTACTTAAAGGTCAGTCATGGAATTGAATTAGGTCATGGAACGTGATAAGGTAACCTATAGCCTTTCGATAGAAAAAGAAAGCAAAGCATCTTGTTTCTTCACTAACAAAACAAAAAAAGAGGATTTTTGCTGCTTGTTCAATTAACTTAATTTAAATTAACTAATGCAACACGATTCTTGAAAATTTTGTCACAGCTGTATTTATTTATGTTCTATCCATTGAAATTTGTGAAATGGAAGTTTTCTTAATCCATGTGAGTGAACACTTTTTGTGGTGTTAATGTACTATTGATGAAACTGTGCAGGGGATTTTCATTTCCCAGCATGTTTAGCATGGGACACAATGGGGAGCGTAAATGTTAAAATGAAGTGTTATTTTATGTGTTTTTGTGCAAGATGAATGATACTTGAGGGGATACTTGTTGGTGTTAAATGTTTTGTTATGGGGTTACCATTATGGTAAAAAGTGGAGCATGAGGATGCGGACAGGTAGATGTTGCATATAAAATTGATTGCTTGCTTCACTGAGAAATTGCTGTGCTACCCATATCATATAATTAAACTACACTCTGTAGTGCTTCCAACCAGCATGTATTTAGCATGCTAACATTTCCTTTTCACTAATTAGCACATAAAGAAATAAAAGAGATTTATTTTAGTCATATTGACATGTCTAATTTTGTTGGGTTTACCCAATTAGGTTATTTCTACACAAAGAGTTTGTGAAAACATGAAATCACTGTTCATGATTCATCCGAAGAGCTATTTTTTTTGTGTGTAAGTAGTCAACATGATTTATATATAATGACAATTATGGGCATTCTAAAGAACTTGTATGAAACTTGTATGATTTCATATGTGAAGAATTAAAGAACAAAGATTTACTTTTCATCAGAAGATTTTAATTTGAATACTCACACAATAACTTGCAATATACGCAATAATATTACCTCTTTATATAGTACATGTGTCTATACAGTATTTTCAGTTATATATTTGACATTCTTGTTTATTCTACTGCCCGCCTTCAAAATGTTAATGTTACTGTCATGGCCACCGCCACCAGTATTGCCAGTATTGCAGTGGCAATGCTACTTTTAGATTGAGTATTGCCCAGCAATACTACTTATCTCCATTATTTTGGCTTTATTAATCTGCATTTTTAGCTCTAGTAGTTCAAAATAGAATCCACATATGTGATTCAGTCCTGACATTACCTTTCACGTTGTGATTGGAATCATTGTGATTGGTCAAAATCAATTGGTTGCCCTGCCCTGCTGCTTAACTGAATGTGCTGCTTTCCTAGGACAGTCCCATATTTAAGCACTTTCTCTAGTGTTTTCTCCTCTCCTAAAATGTATCTGTTGCCTATGTGGCTTTCTAGTCATGTGAGTATTCTAATCAAAGGTAGCCAAGGACAATCAGTTTGAAAGGGCACGCAGATGAAATTGCACCTGGAAAAATGTCAAGGAAGTGTGCATGTACATTTAATGAGGATCTTCAAAAAGAGTTTACATTTCTAAAAAAAAGGTGTCACAGACAGAGCCTAGTAAATTGAAGTGTGAGATTTGTGGAGCTCTCTTTCCCATCGCCCATGGAGGCCACACCAACATTGCGTAGCATGTTCATACGAAATAGCATGTGGATGTTGCTAAAAGTAAGTGTGCCACACCAAGAATTAGGCATTTATTTGTGAAGCAAAGTTCTGAATCTGACAAGGTGCAAAAAGTTAAGGCCTAGCCATATTTTTCGGTCGGTTGACTGCACTGCTAAACTGATCAAGAAATTGTATGATTTGAAATTTTCTTCTGCCCGCACCAAATCTAAAGCTGTCATATGCAACATACTCGCTCCTTTGTCAGAGGAAGAAATTCAGAGTGATTTGGCAAGTGCTCGTTTGTCACATTGACTGTGAATGCCTCCAATAACAAAGACATAAAATTGTTCCCTGTACGTGTGCGTTACTTTAATCCACTAGACGGCATAAAAGTCCAAATAATTACGTTTTCGTCTCTGCCAGGTGAGACATAGGCTTTGCAAACTGACTACATTTCCAACATCATTGAAAAACATGGCCTTGATCAAAAACGAATTGCCCTCTGTGCTGACAACACCAGAACAAATTTTGGTGGTGTTAAGAGGAATGTAAAGGCAATATCAAAATGCAGTCAAAGCTAGCAAGGGATATTTTGGGGATTGGCTGTAATGCACAAATAATTCCATATCTACACAGTGCACATGAAGGAGCTCACAGACTTTTGCGATTTTGTGCAGCTGGACTATCGGAAATGACTGCAGCTTGGCAACACATATTTACTCTCTCTTGGTCCAGCTCTTGAAAGAATACTACACATTTTCAATGGTCTATACTTTCTTTCTCAAGAAAAATACCCAAAGTTTCTAAGAAACATTTTCAGCTATCCTGGCACTACACTTTTGATTGGCTTCGCACTCAGGCAAACAGTCACTTTTAACCGTGTACTGGAGATAGTAGAGAAAGACCTGTGCACCTTCATGACCTGAGAAAAGTCTTGCAGGCCAGGCTGGAGGAATCATTCATACCCTCTGATATTAAAAAGCAATTGGATGCCCTGGTTGAATCTGGTGACATGCGAGCGGATGATTTCTTTTGTGCAGTGAGAAACTTTTATTCAGCATCAGTGGATTACCTCTAAAATTGGAACCACTCATTGGAGAACACAGAAAAACATGAGTGGGCCCTACTGAGAGACATCCCAGAGTGGAAAGACATTCAGAGCAGCCTTGAACACTTCTACTCCAGAATCCCCGCTCTCAGTTTGATTGAAGAAACCACACACTTTGATGAGTGGGCTTGCTCAAAAAACATTGTCACTTGTCACATCAATAAGTGGAACATGAACAAGACAGCCGTGTCTGAGAGATGGACAGACATTTTTTGTGAGCTGGAGAGCAAGACCATCAACTTCAGAGTCTTAGCCATGGTCGTGGAGTTTGTTTTATGCCTGCCTGGGACATCTGCATCTGTGGAGCGTATGTTCTCATTAATGAACGAAGCATGGACACCGGATAAATCTCAACTCAGTTTAACAGTCATGAAGGCAATGCTTTTCGTATTTTGGACTGGACTGCTCTGCATTTTACGATAAACTCTTGAAAGACAAGGTCACATTGAGAAAAATTGCTGCCAGCAAAAAGTACAAGGTGACAACAGTTACAGATGAGGATGCACCCTCTACTTTGCATTGATCTGTGCCTAGGTAAGGATACATCAATTTCATTTTTGCTGGGAGAGGGCTGTCCTGTTTTCCTCAAGCAGGAATCTGGTAACCTTAAGCATGAGATACGTATGTGAAAGGATGTTGAATTTGTATCATTGTATTATTCTAAAAGACTAACATTTACCCATACATGTATATAGCATGGCTGAGTGTAGTAGCCAATATACTCACATTTAACTTGATAATCAGTGAAAATGTGGCAAAAAAAAAGAAAAGTGGATTGTCATATTTAGCATTATTTAAATTCTTTATTTAAATTTGCTTGCTAGCTTGGCAAATGTTGGCTGTTGATTAACTTTTTAGCTTTTTTCTATGCAGGAGTGGATACTGCTAGCTAACTAGGTTTTTGTGAGCCATTTCCAAAGCTACCATGAAGCGTGCACATGCAGCTCAAAAGAGCATAGTTTATTTCTTCAAAATATTTGTCAAGGGATGTGGGAGGCTAAAAGATAATGCCAAGAAACAATTTTAAGTGACTTGAGGTGGGTGATTACATCGATATATGGACAGAAATGTGTCAACCACAAGAAATGTTCTTGTATCCTTGCTATTGCGGTGACTCAAAATGCCGCCGTTTGGTAGGGAATGTGCATGTGTAGCCATCATTAGTTGATTGTACATTATTTTTCATTTAAATGTGCATTTTTCTCGGCATACCGTGCTGGGAGAGTGAAGACACCTAAAGATGCTTATAATGAAAAATGAAAGCGGGCATTGATATTATTTTATTCATCAATATTACAATTTTTTTGTAAATATTGAAACAAAGACCTTGCATCTAATTATTAAAAAATATATATTTTATTTCATTGGACATAGTGGATATGGAACTTCCACCATTAATCTGGACATTGTTTTAAATAAAAAGGAACTTGATTCTCTCAGAAGTCTAATAATTTTTCTAATCATTGTATATCACAATGGTTCACCAAAGGTGTTAAGAATTTCACAGTTAAATATTTGTTACATCGCCCACCCCTATAAGTGACAATTAAAAACACCAAACTTAATGAGAGTAGTAAGATGTCAGGTCCAAGTGGTGTTTTTGCAAACAGACAAAAGCAACAAGTGGTGACCACTGGCACCTCATCATCCCGCAGTGAGAGTTTGAACAGGATAGTACACTGCAAAAAAATGATTTTCAAGATAAGTATTTTTGTCTAGTTTTTCTATAAAATTATCTAAACATTCCTAAAACATTATTTATTTACTTGTCAAGCAAAATTGCATAAGATATTATCTTGTTTTAAGATAATATTTTGACAAAATTTTGTGAACTTCAGACTTAAACAAGAAAAAAATAAATCTGCCAATGGGGTAAGAAAAATAAACTTTTCCCTTTTAATTAAGTTTATTTTTCTTACCCCATTAGCAAACATTGTTTTTTTTTTTCTTGTTTTAAGCATTTATCGTACTAGATTCGGATAGATTTATCTCAAAACAAGACTTTAATTCTTAAGGCAGTTTGCTTGTCAAGTAAATAAATCACGTTTTAAGAATGTTTAGAAATTTTTACTAGAAAACAAGACAAAAATACTTGTCTTGTAGTGTAAATAGCTTAGTAAGTTCGATGAAGTAACTGTTCAAAATAAGTAAGTTAAGAGATGATTAGAATCATTAAACCTAAAAACACCTTAAAACAAAATGCAGCAGACAGTGAAAAAATTATATGTTATGATCCCCTCAAAAAGAAAAAAAATATTGAACCGTTCAATTATCTATATTAATATATGATTTTATGTTGCTTGCAAAAAATAAAAAAAGTGAAAATATTTGGCAATACTAATTTGTGGCATGTGATGGCACCCCTAGTACTGTTATTCAATTTCTCAATACAATATATGTAACAGCTAAATGTTGGGTGGGCACACAAAGTAAGATTTTATTGTACAGTGAAACCTTTTCCCCCTACTTAAACCTAAACTTTTCATATGGACAAAAATTAGATGAAAAGGGCTTTATTTAGGGGTATTGTTTTCGGTTTGGACATCTGTTTAAACAATCATTCTTTTAATTGAACATTTTGTTTCATTTGTGCATCTAACACCCAACAGGTTATAAGCTAATAAGTTTATATAAATGTGCATTTTAAAAGGCATCTATCAGGTAATATCTAAGCACAAGCAATAACATTAAGTTAAAGGAAATGTTTGCTATTCATCCGAAGCACATTCAAGCCAAAAGACGTGGTTAATGCTTTTGGTTAGAGCAGTAGGCGTCCTTGCACTGAGAGATCATAATCATCGCTGATGTGCCGTGAGGGGTAGGTAGAGTCAAGACCAGGACAGACGCTTCACTGAACCCGCTTCTCCGACCGCTGGACAAATCAAATCAGTGTCGGGGACGCGCACTCACTTGCAGCAGAATACATCTTTATTACTAGTTCATATCTGTCACCATGGAGGCCTTTCGGGTTTGGGTGCGATAGAGCACATTTTATCCTGTCGCCCCGTGACACCTATTGCTTCAGACTGTCATGGACCCTCATAAAGGCTAAACTGCAAAATGATCTAATTCAAACCTACATGGACCTTCACCACAGCTGATTGCCCTAATTATGTTTCTCCCCTTTCAAAATGAGAAACTCTCCAAGGGGAACAATTTACTAACCTACTACTGATGTCTCCATTATTTTTTTATGTTTTTTTTCCCTTTAAGAGCAAGGATGAATTAGAGCAAAGTAAATTGTCTCAGTTTCATCCACTTTTCCAGTCCAGTGTTTAGTGGTCATTAATATTTGTGATGAGCCTGTGACCCTTAACCTTTTAATGACTATTTGATTAGTTAGTCAACACTCTCTCTTTCTCTCTGTTTCTCTCTCTCTTTGTTGCTATCTGAAGTAAGCCAAGACAGCTGCCCACTGTATTGAACATTTTGTTTATTAGAATTTACCAATATATTAATTAATATATTAAAATATAACTCTTTATTGGATATGTTTACAGGGCATTGGTCTGGGTCTATATTAACTTGTTTTTTTCTCTTTTTATTCGTTTTTTCTAATTACTCTAGAAAAATAGTTAACCTAAATATGTGCTTTATGTGGTAACATCTAAATTAACTGGATTTATATATATATATATATATATATATATATATATATATATATATATATATATATATATATATATATATATATATATATATTATATTTAGACCAAAAATGACCAAAATGGCAATTGCAATTGGTGGACACGGCCACCCATGGCAACCCCCCTAGCTCCGCCACTGCTGCAGTGTACCTTAAACTTCCAAATCACTTAAAAAATGGTTAACTGGACAGAATAAAAAATTCCCACATTTTCTGTAAAAATTCCATGATCCCAATTTAGGGAGCTACAACCACAATACTTCTTTTAAAGGAAGACTTCACCCAAAATAGAAAATTCGGTCAAAATTTACTATTTTACTTGCCAGTTATGTTGTTCTAAGCCTGCATTACTTTTTTTCTGCCAGGGTAAACAAAATAAGAATTTTTTAAGAAATATCCTGGCCACTGTTTTCAATTTAATTAAAGTAAATATGGTCTTCCCCAAAATGAAAAAAAAAAAAATGAAAAAACATTAAAGCAGAAGTGCGTAATTTCTGCGCCACTAGAATCATCAAACAGAATTGCTAAAATGAACATTGTTTTCAAACAGCATTCCGAAAACACACATTGATAGTCCTGCCCCCAATTCACAACATTGGTTGAGTCAGTATTGTTGTGTCAGGCTGGATGGACTCCTCAGACAAACAGAGGCATTTTTAAAGCGCCACACAAACACAGTGTTTACAGATTTTGAGAAAATGTGCCTATAGTTGTCTCTGCATATTTAGATGGGAAAGGAGAAAATATTTTAACACTGAAAAAGTTACACACTTCAACTATAAAGTTTCATAAATATGGTCTATACTCAGGGTTGGAGATTACATATTTAAATACAAAATATAAGTAACTATTCCACTACAGTTACAATTTCAATAATTGGTAATTAGAATACAGTTACAATCAAAAAGTATTTGGATGACTGAAGAGATTACTTTGCATTGTATTGTCATTTGTTTCATTTAATATTTAGTCCTTTCAGATGAAAAACATTTATACATATAAATGATGCGATCCAAAGTGCAATTGAACAGCAGCGAAACACTTTCTTATGATGTGTTACATTCATACGAGCAGACAGAGAAGTAAGTTATGTTTGGAGAAGAAATAGAAATAAATATATATTTTTTTCTTTTATAAAATGTTAACTTTACGCTAGCTAAAATGCTATTTCTAGCCATTTTACATGCATATGTTACTAGGCACGATCATACTTTTTAATCAAAAAAATTCAATAATTTCATATTTTTCTAGTAAGATCTTTGATATTATGGCAAAATTTTTATTCTTTTATTGTTTTCCTGTAAAAATATCCTTAAAACAAGATCAGTTTGATTTGTCTTGTTTTAGAAACAACACTGCAGAAGATATATAGGTTTTTCAGAGAATCTATTTTTAACATGTGTATTTTGTCTTACTGTACTGACAGAGTTCTCTTACGAGAGGTTCGCTCGTATTGCGTAAGCTAGTTTACGCTACGGGAAAGATTAATCTTTTCTGAGATATTGAAGCCAAAAAATGATCCTTAATTTTGTATCCATTGTCAACGCAGTGCAGCAACTGCATACCTTGAGCGGGCTAGCTAGCGAGCTCATAGGTTGCTCTGCGGCAACTGCTGCAGCCTATAGACGAACTTGAGTGAACTTGCGTCCAATGACAGGCGCCCGCGCCGTCACTGCATCAAAGCCCGACAAAATGGGCGTGGCTAGAGAGCATATAAGCGTAAGTTCGTAGGCTGGAACCCTGATTTTCATCTATTCAGTGAAGCTCTTCGCATCTCTGAACTGCAGAAGCCGCGTCGCCGTTCGAGGGGCATCTAGCAAGCTTGGACAGCGCTCGAAGAAGCCGGCCGTCTTCGCCACCTTCAGCCATCCTGCGAGCTACGCCATCCGGCGACGTATCCTTTTTAGAGCAAGCAAGTTCCCCACCTCATCTGTGCTCTCTGCCTGGGATTGGATCCCTCGCTGACGGCGGATGCGACCTCGGCAAGGAGCTTCCGATGTCGACCCTGCGGGCTCGACTCGAAGCACTCAAAACCGAAGCCGCCGCGCCGCCTTTCGTTTCGCCGCACAGAAAGAAGCGCCGCTCCCAAAGGCTGCCGGAACTGGTGTTAGAAGCGACTACCTCGCCGGAGCCTCTCCCTCGAGCTTCGCTTTCACCCTCCCCGCCCTCCCGGGACGCGCAGTTGCCGCCGAGCGGCCGCACTGTTGCCATCTCGGATGACGAGGCGGAGGATAAGGGCTGCTGTTCCATCATGGCTTCGGACAGCGAGGAGTGGTCAGGCTCCCAAGCCTCCTCGGCCCAGGAATCCAGCAGGACCCGCGCCGGAGTCGAGGAAGAACTAACGCGCCTCCTCACACAGGCCGTCGACCGCCTCGGGCTCGAGTGGTCACCGCCCTCTGAGCAGGCTCCCAACAGACTCGATGGCTGCTTTCTTCAGAGCCTTCGCCGCGCCCTTCCTGCCGGAACTCCACGCCGAGCTCTCTAAATCGTGGAATGCGCCTCTCTCGGTCAGGAACCGATCCCACGTCTCCACCTCTCTTGCTCTGGTGGTCGGCGCCACCGAGAGGGGCTACTCTTCCATCCCCCCGGTCGAGGATTCGGTAGCAGCACACCTTTGCCCGCCCTCCGTGAGATGGCGGTCTAAGCCAGTGCTCCCGTCTAAGGCCTGCAGAACTACTTCCGCCTGTGTTGGCCGCGCCTATGCCGCCGCTGTCCAAGCCGCATCTGCTCTGCATTCCATGGACGTTTTACAGATCCTCCAAGCGGACCTTCTCCGAGAATGGGATGAGAAAGGCAGGCACCCAGAGGCTGTTTCAGATCTAAGGAGCGCGACGGATCTCGCCCTTCGCGCCACCAAAGCTGCAGCTCAAGCCCTAGGGAAGTGCATGGCCGCGCTGACTGTGACCGAGAGACACCTATGGCTAACACTAGCCGATATGTTAGAAGCTGAGCGCTCGACGTTCCTCAACGTGCCGCTCTCTCCGTCCGGTCTCTTCGGTTCCGCGGTGAGTGGCATTGTTGACCGTTTTTCGGAAGTCCAGAAAGCCACCCAAGCCATGAATCTCTTCCTGCCTCGTCGCGCTAGCTCCTCTGCAGGCCGCCCATGTGACCAGCCTCCTGCACGAGCCTCTTCACAGCGCCCAGCTCTGCAAAGCCAGACTTCTCAGCATCGACAGGGCGGCTGCCCTAGAACGCGCTCAGACAGCCGCCGCAGACCGCCGCCCCCCTGCGGGCCTCGGCCTAAGATTGCGTTGAAACTTGAGCAACCGAAGTCCTCCTAGCTTTGTTAAGGAAAGTCCTCCTAGCTTTGTTAAGCCCTTATTGCCCTGGGCAGTGGCCGAATGATATCAAAAGCTCCTTCACATAAATTGTCTGGAAATGATAGCGGTCGAGTACGCGCTCGTGCGCTTCCTCCCGGTCATTCAGGGTCACCACGTCCTGGTCCGTTCGGACAACAGATCTGTGGTATCCTATCTAAACCGTCAGGGCGGTGTCAGATCCAGGAACCTCTTCCATCTGACAAAACACATACTGAGTTGGTCCCAGTGCCACCTGCGCTCGCTGAGGGCGACGCACGTGCCAGGCCACCTGAACGGCGGCCCAGACAGACTGTCCAGAGACAATATTTCCCCAGATGAATGGTCCCTGCACGCTCAAACAGTCCAGATGTTATAGAGTATATTCGGCAGAGCAGAGATAGACCTCTTTGCATCAGAAGAGAATTCTCACTGCCCAGTATTTTTCTCGAAAAGCGAGGACGCGCTGGCCCAGGACTGGCCCAACCGCCCGCTTTACGCCTTCCCTCCTGTCTCGCTATTGCCACAGGTAATGCAGAGGATCAGGGAAACGCGTCACTTGGTGCTCCTCATAGCCCCGGCTGGGAGAATCAGACATGGTTCCCGAGCTTACGCGGCTGTCACTGACAGCCCCGTGGCCCATTCCAGTGAGAGCAGATCTCCTCTCTCAAGCTCACGGCACGATCTGGCATCCCCACCCAGAGCGCTGGCGCTGCACGCTGGGTGATCAACGACTACCCGTCGCTTTGCCAGAAGGAGTAATAAACACTATCATACACGCTAGAGCCCTTTCCACGAGAAGACTCTATGCGTCCAAATGGTCTGTGTTTTCAAAATGGTGCACTGACAGAGACCTGGACCCACGGACATGTGGGGTGTCGTCGCTGCTCGTGTTTTTACAAGAGCTGCTGGATAAGGGCAGATCCCCATCCACGCTCAAAGTGTACGTGGCGGCCATCGCGGCGTTCGCTGAACCCCTGCACAGCCAGTCACTGGGAAAAAAGGAGCTGGTCATCCGCTTCCTCAGGGGAGCTAGAAGGATGAACCCCCCGCGCCCCCCATCGGTTCCTATCTGGGATCTTTCCGTAGTTCTCGAAGCTATGAAAGCCCCCCCTTTCGAACCGCTTCAATCCGTGGTTCTCTCTAGAAGAGGGAACGAGTATTGCGTAGCCGGCCGTGCTCGCGCCACGAGCAATTTTCGCTTCATTCAATGAAAACCAGGGTTCCAGCCTACGAACTTACGCTTATATACACTCTAGCCACGCCCATTTTGGCGGGCTTTGATGCAGTGACGGAGCGGGCGCCTGTCATTGGACGCAAGTTCACTCAAGTTCGTCTATAGGCTGCAGCAGTTGCCGCAGAGCAACCTATGAGCTCGCTAGCTAGCCCGCTCAAGGTATGCAGTTGCTGCACTGCGTTGACAATGGATACAAAATTAAGGATAATTTTTTGGCTTCAATATCTCAGAAAAGATGAATCTTTCCCGTAGCGTAAGCTAGCTTACGCAATACTCGTTCCCTCTTCTAGAGAGAACCGAGGTTACGTAAGGTAACCGATTCGTTTTTAAAGTCAAAACAAGTGAAAAAATCTACCAGTGCTGAAGAAGTAATCCAAAGTATTTAGAATATGTTACTGACCTTGAGTAATCAGACAGAATACATTACAAATTACATTTTACAGCATGTATTCTGTAATCTGTAGTGGAATACATTTCAAAAGTAACCCTCCCAACCCTGTCCATACTGTACTACAATGTCAAGCTCAAGGCCCACTGACCCAATCCCGCCCATCACATAATTTCATGTGAACCGCAAGCTAATTTCCAAAGTGTAATGAAACAGCACTATTTGCTACATGGACCAATTAACAGCAATATAATAGACAGGGGTGCTTAAGCACATATCACGTGCGTTTATTCATAGACTGGTTTCAACTGTGCATTGCAGACCATATTAACAGCACTCATGAACAAGAAAGACATGCGCGAAACACATTTGAATGTGGTATAGAATTTTCTGTTGCAAAACTCTAAATGTGTTAGAGATTTAACTAGTTAAAAACCATATCAACAACCCGAACATTTTAAACAGCACTGACAAAAACAAAACAGGAGAAAACACATTCATGCACAGACATAAATAAGAAGGCTTTTCACTCCACACATTACAACCCTTAAAAATATTTCCCATGGGTTTAGTAGTAACACTAATGGTATTAACTATGGAATTTTGGCAGAAATAAGGGTGGCACGGTGGTGCAGCGGTTAGCACTGTCGCCTCACAGCAAGAAGGTTGTGGGTTCAAACCCTGGTTGCCCTGGCCTTTCTGTGTGGAGTTTGCATGTTCTCCCTGTGTCTGCGTGGGTTCTCTCCGGGTACTCCGGCTTCCTCCCACCATCCAAAAGACATGCAGGCTAGGTTAATTGGTGTCTCCAAAAAATTGCCCTAGGTGTGGATGTGGATGTGGAGGTGAGTGTGAGTGTGTGTCTGTCTATGTGTGGCCCTGCGATGGACTGGCGACCTGTCCAGGGTGTCCCCCGCCTTTCGCCCAATGTTAGCTGGGATAGGCTCCAGCCCCCCGTGACCCTGTACACAGGATAAGCGGTTGACGATGGATGGATGGATGGATGGATGGATTTTGGCAGAAATAGCTTCTGACTACTGTTTTTCATTACAAAAATGCCATTATTTGATATCAAAACCATAGTTACTAACCATGGTAGTGAGGAGTCATGCATGGTTTTACTTGTGGTTACCATGGTCTTATTACAAATACCATTATTAAAACTCTGGATGCTATGGAACAACTATGGTACATTTTCCTAATTATTATGGATCAAGCTATCAGTTTTCCTTCTTTGTAAAATCTGTTCTCTTCCAATGATCTCTGATTGTAGGAAAATGTAACTGTTTCTGTTTCCCTTCAGAAATATTAAGAGATCACTCTATTTGAATCAATACAGTTATTAAAATACAGTGATCTCTTAACATTTGATGACAGGAATCTGTACAGGAGACACAATTTAGTCACACTGTAAGAATATATCAATTTAGCTCTATATAAATTAGGTGTTAATTGTTTCACAGATGTTACTGTTATCAAGACAATAATTTACATCTGCATCCCAACCTCAAAATCAATGTAATTAGCCAACCCTTTTAAGGGCACACACAGGGTCAGACACACGCATGGGCTAACCTGGGCTGCAGCCAAGGGCCCTGGGTTGCAGGGGGGCCACTAATCTCAGCCTCAGTCCACAGTCCATACTCTCTAAGTCATAGGTCTGGCTACTGGAGACAAGCACCCAAGCAAAGATTCATTGTGGATTGAGCACATGAACTTGACATGCCAAAAACATGCATGTTCCATTCACATAAGGAAAAGAATAAAGGCAGAAACATTCTTCACTCAAGTACGCAAACGCAAGTGCTTGGCCAACGCATGGCCAGCGCATGGTCCAGTTGTACATAATTACGTGCTCTCTTCTGTTGCTGTGGCAGTTACAAACCTCAGACCACAAGAGGGCAATAGATTTTTAGGTGTGAGCACGAAACCGGTGCTGTATCCGAAACCAGGAAAATGCTGCCTTCAAAGGATGTATACAGATACATATAGAGCATTAAAATAAGGTGCTTTTCAAACTGTTCGGAGATCAGTTCCATTCATTCAAAACAGCTGCCATTAACTGATTAGGCAGCAAGTCAGCTACCTACGTTTTCGGCTTTAGCCCGGATGTGGTAGATGAGTCTAGTTGAGCAGTGGGGAGAGACAAAAACAAGTTTATTTGAATGGACTAGGGACAAAAAGTTGTATATATTTTCGAAAAGATAGAACTGAAATTGCTGCCCGAGTCCACCATGACAGTTGTGGATTGAAAGAAGAAAATCCACTCTAGCGCCCCTTGTGGCAATGCTGAGTATGCAGTGCGTTCTTGCTTTGTGTTATGAATTGAGTGCTGACACATTTCACAACTCAACGACTTGAGAACTCGATCTTGCATAGCAAGGTACGTCTGCGTTCACCTACTTCCGTAGAGTATATTAGGGCCTTAAAGGTGGGTTACTGTATGTCTTTTTTCCCCAGAGTACATTCAATTGATCTATAAAGGCCTATATGCCAAATAAGGTTATCATGACAAAAGAATTTCCAGGATTACCACTTACTGTCATCGCCCGCCTGCTCTTGTGAAGGGAATTAGTTCACCAGTCAGTGACTGCAGCTGTTGCACCAGATGTATTTCTTTATTTGTGTCAAATTTTATAAACTGATTTTAAAGAAAATGTTCCCTATATGCTTACCATTTTAATGATGGCTTTCCCTCAAGAGTTACCTGCTGTAAACTTGTGAAAGTCTTAAGGCTTGTGAGAGTTGTTATACTCTGTCAACATTTATTTTTATTTTCATTTTAATAAATTAATAAACAAATGGAGGAAATGAGTATTAACAGACTTTTCTTTTAACGTGTCACTAGTCCTACAAAACCTCACCGGTGTGATGATAATAATACTGTATTTAATAATAGTTCTCTGCATTCATAGCAATGGGAAACACCCCAGGTTTCAAATGTAGGTAAGGCCTATATGTCAAATTTAAATGCAAATTCAACATGTTTTTTCCCCCTCAAAATAAGTGTACAATGCACTGACCTATTATAGATCTGTGGTACAGTGGCTTTACAAGGATCAAAATATGTTAACACAATTTATTAATGGTGCACTCAGTAACTTATGTCTTTGTGACATCTTGGACGTCTCCTTGAAGACGGCCCTCCTGACAGTGTGCGCTTCCATCAAGAGGGTTGGGGACCTGCAAGCGTTCTCTGTCAGTGACAATTGCCTGGAGTTCGTTCCAGCAGATACTCACGTCATCCTAAGACCACGACCAAGCTATGTGCCCAAGGTTCCCACAACCCCCTTCAGGGACCAGGTCATGAACCTGCAAGTGCTGTCCCGGGAGGAGGCAGACCCAGCCTTTTCTTTGCTGTGTCCAGTACATGCTTTGCATATCTATCTGGACCTGACGCAGAGCTTTAGATTTACATTTACATTTATGCATTTGGCAGACGCGTTTATCTAAAGCGACTTATAGAGCTCTTATTACAGGGGGACAATCCCCCTGGAGCAACCTGGAGTTAAGTGCCTTGCTCAAGGACACAATGGTGGTGGCTGTGGGGCTCGAACCAGCATCTTTCTGATTACCAGATTACCAGTTATATGCTTAGACCACTACTCCACCACCACTCACTTTAGATGTTCAAATGCGTTGGAGATCGCCTTCTCCAATGCATTTCATAGCGTTAAGATATCCCCAGACACTTTACGCTCTATGCAAGAAACATAGAGAGAGAAAAGGCCACAGCTGGCTGGCTTACTCCCATAATGGTCATGTTGTGCCTGTTCCCCCCTCAGGGGTGCTGGGAACCTAAGGTTTGTATATGACACCTTTTTCTGGGGGCGTTGGGGAGGGTTACGTGCTGCCGATACAGTTGCTTCTAGCACGCAGCAGCCTGCTTGCACCTGTGTCAGCAGTTCACATAACACGGTCTAGTGCATGACGCTTTTAAATGGGACCCCTTGTGTCACTACATTCAACACAACGTCAAGTGAGTGACAGAAGGGGAACGTCATGGTTACTGTTGTAACCTCCGTTCCTTGATGGAGGGAACGAGAAGTTGTGTCCACTTTGCCACGACACCAGACCTACCACTGTGATTGGCCGTAACCTTATTCTCGGCTCCTTGGTGCAAAAACGTCTGGGTTACGGATGTAACCTCCGTTCCCTGATGGAGGGAACGAGACATTGTGTCGAAGAAGCAACACTAGGTGTCTCTCTTGAGAGCCTTTTGCATCTCTGATCTATGAGAAAAGAATTTGCATGTCCCGCCCCCGGACATACGGGTATAAAGGGAGGGAAATGCATCTGTTTCATTCAGATTTTTCTGAGGAGCCGACAATGAGGTTCGGCCACAACAGTGGCTTGGTTCAGCGACATGGCTGGGAGGACACAACGTCTCGTTCCCTCCATCAGGGAACGGAGGTTACATCCATAACCCAGACGTTCCCCGTCTGTCAGAAGCGACACTAGGGGTCCAATTTAAATCACGCCCTGAGCCGTGTATGTGTACTGCTGACACCGGAGCGGGCAGGTATTATACGTGCCAAAGCGACCAACTGTGCCAGGCTTGACATACCCTTCCCCAACGCCCCATAAAATCGTCAAAGCCTTCTGGTTCTTACCCCCGACAGAGGAGGACAAGGCGATGTGCCAAGCATGGGAGCAGGCCGCACCAGCCGCACCTTTTCTCTCCACACCTGCCCAGACTGGGGGAGGTAAAGAGTGGTGAAATACATCACATGGGCTTTTAGGTCACATGTGGAAAATAGCGCAGTGGTAGATCCGACCTCATGGGGAGGGAGGAGGTGCTACAAACACAGCGACCGGGGTCCATGAGGACTGCCCAAGGGAGACGCGGGTCCACTCGCAAGGGGACCATACCGCGGATATATACGCACAGGGGAAAAGTCCACTTGGGAGCCCGTCCTGTGGAGCACCTATTCGAGTACAGGGTAAATTGAGTACCCGCATTGGTCTTGGTCGGCGAATTCCTCCGCTGAATTTGTGGACCAGAGGGCAAGGGAGGAGACATCCAGGGAGCCCCACTCCTGTGAGGTGCTCGACGCTAGGGCTGAGAGCTGGGCCCGGGTTGAGATGGAGCTGTGTGTTTCTTAGGTGCCGCAGGGGGACGCCCTCGGCAGATGGACGGGGCAGAAGCGGCCTGTCCGGTGGCGCTGTAGGCTTTGGAGGTCAATGAAGACGTCATCCTACAGGCATTGGAGGGGAGCACAGGGCGACCCCGCCAGGTGGTGGCATTGGAGGGGCACAGGTGGATCGCAACTTCTCTGTCCACCTGAGGGACCGCGTGTAACCATGGGCTGCTCTGCCGTTGAGGGTAGTGAGAGCAGATGAGTGAGAGGCATGGTGACGGGTGGAGAAGTGTGTTCTCCACGAACTCATCAGCTCATCATGCACTTCCGGGAAGAAAGGAACGGGGGAGCTGGCTGTGAGCAGCGCGCAGACCCGAGGAACCAATCATCCAGCCGCGAAGGCTGTGGGGGAGGACGGAAGGTTCCAGTCCAGCCCCACGCTAACAGCGGCCCGGGAAAGCATGTCGGACATCTGGGCATCAGCCTCAGACTGGGCGTGCTGGCCCAAAGGCAGCAGCCGCGACCGCAACGTTGCCATGGTCATGTTCTCGCAATGTGAACATGAGCCATCCACAAACGCTGCCTCGGTGTGATCGCTGCCCAGACACACGAGACAGCGCCCTTGGCCGTCAGGAGCGGAGAGCACTCTACCGCATCCAGTAACTACACAGGGGCAGATGGGCATCTTTATAAAGACTGAACACCAGCTGTGTATAATGCTCTTTTAGAGAAAATAACTCTTTTAGAGAAATAACTCTTTTAACTGCGCTGTCAAAGCGCCCAGGGGCAAAGCTGCACTGCAGTGCAGAAAGGGAGAAAGCCGCTGATGTGCGCCATAGATCCAACAGCAATCGCTCAGAGATGGGAGGAACAGTGTGTGACTCGCAGTTTGCTGCAAACACAACCGGTCGGCTCCGAAGAAAATTTCTGAATGAAACATGCATTTCCTTCCCTTTATACGCTGTTACGTGCTGCAGCGTATATCGATTGTCTTCTTTCCTCTCATTCATCTTTACTGTCATGATTCTTAGGTTCAGTGATTGGTTATTCATCTTGTCAATCTTCATTAGTCTACGTGACAACACCCCCCTAAAGGAACCAATTCGGACTCTCCTTCTCTCTATAAAACCAGGAAGTGACAAGAGGATGGAGGCTTGTTTATCTCTTGTTTGTCTTCGGACTTGTAATAGCTACCTGTTTGTTGTATTAGTGAGACAATGATTTTGTTGTTTAAGCTGTATTCCGTAATGGTTTATTTTTCCTTGGTTTATCTGTTGCGACATTGTTTCACTTAAATCGATCATTCAAAACTGACTTTGAGAGGAGGGATATGGTAGCATGTCACATGATCTACACTACACAACGTAGGATTTGAGTTTGTCTAAACACACCAGGTAAGGAGCAGGTGCTACCCTCTGTATTAGCTGCCCTCTGTTTGTTTGGTTAGTGTAGTTTAAGTATTGTTTTCATATTTTTATTTTCTGCGTTAGATTGAGACTTAAAGATATAAGATAGAAGTTTTGTTTTGTTGATTTAATTGCTTTTGCACCACTCATTGTCCTTCACTCCTTTGTCTGGTTTGTCTTTCTCTTACCATTTGTACATATTCTGTAAATAGTTATTTGTTATTTCACTATTGCGCTGTAATTATGATTGTGTGTATTGCTATGATTTGTTTCAAAAATAATTATATTTAGCAGTAACCCATATCTGTCTCTGCCTGATTCATTCCATCACACAAGTTTTCGGTAACTGAACCCGTTTTCTTTTTATTTAATTCTCTTAATTTAGTTAATCTTTTCACATATGTTACATACTCTTAAATTCTCTAGACAACTCTAGAAACATACACGTATGTCCGGGGTGGGCAATGCAAATTCTGTCTGCCAATTTCTCATTGGTCTTTTCTCATAGATCAGAGATGCAAAAGGCTCTCAAGAAAGACCCCTAGTGTCGCTTCTTCGACACAACGTCGAAGTGAGCGACAGACATGGAACCTGACTGACAGACGCACGCCCGCTTTCCTTTATACCCGTATGTTCGGGGGCGGGACATAGAAATTCAGTCTGCCAGTTACTCATTGGCCTTTTCTCAAGTTCAGAGGTACGTGAGGCTCTCAAGAAAGACCCCTTGTGTCACTACATTCGACACAACGTTTTGTTTCCTCCATCAGGGAACGGAGGTTACAACAGTAACCATGACGTTAGCCATGATTACTTTAAACAATGAGTGAAAGTGTCCAATAACAGGACGGTTACTGAGATTAAGCAAGTAGTATTTGGCTGGTCATGTGATTTTAACATGGCAGTCCCCATGTGTGGACCCCTCCATGTAGAATAAAACAGCTTTTATAAGGTTACTGATATGACTGGAGTCCTCATTTTTATGTGAGTGGTCATGATTTCTTACATTTATTGCAAAATTACAATTCATGTCTTTAGGAGTAAAACTTTTTTAATGAGGAAAAAATTACTGAGTGCACCTCCAATGTCACTTTGTCTCTTATAAACTAAAAGATGCAAGAAAGATCATTGCACATAATGTAGTTATGAGTGGTCTGAGCCTCACAAATGGTTTTATGTGCGACTGAGGTAATGATGCTTTTGGGAAATGCACTGTAGAGATTGAGTGGCTGCTACTTACGCAATTGATGTTCTTCTTAGTGCTTCAGGAAACCTAGCCATGGTCTATTTTTATTTATATTCGTGACAATTATAGAGGTATGCCATTCCATTTATTTATGTTTATTTTATAATATAGGGGTGGGATACGAAAAACCCAGAGCAGAGTTTAAGCAAAGTGATTACAGAATGCTTTGAGTGGGGAAGGGAAATCCACTCCACTCACATGCACTGCTTCGGTTCTCTCTGTTTGTAGCAAAAGTCTGAAGAGTTCAGTGATACTTTTCCATGGTTCTCTCAGAAATACCTTTAAAGTTTTTTTTTTTTTTTTTTCTGAAATAATATATATTTTGTGGTGTAGACAGGGCCCCAATGAATCCAGCAAAGGGTCCCCCCCCCCCCCAAGTCCAGTCCTGGACACACATAACGCAATCTGAGTTTGACACCCCAGCTGTACAACATGTGCACTATATTCTAAGTCAGATGAAATATTTGTGTGAGAAACAGAGCCATTTCAATTTAATTATTTATTGAAAATCTTCCTCTGTAGTTCTCAAAACTGATATGTCCCCATTATGCACACTGCTTCAGGTTTGACATCAATGAAATGTGGTCATGAGACACATAAGATCAAATGACGTTTACCGTTAATGGAATCAAATGGCATCATCATACCATTTTGGTGAGGTCCATTATACTTTTCTAGGATATAAGGTTATATATGATGACAGAATTGTCATTTTTGGGTGAGCTATTCCTTTATATATTTTGTATGTGCTAATTTGGCTAAGGGTGTAGAGTGTGTGCTGGGAAGCTTGCACTGTCACATTTCAGAATTTCATTATAACCGTGTTCTTTGGAACAGGTGGTCTTGAAACGTCTTCCTAGGGGAAAAATAAAAGACTCATTATATCAGCAGTGCCAGTGACCAACCATCTGAGTGAGATGACTGAGCTAGGGAATTCTTCCCTTTAAACGTTATAGCCTTTGCTTTGGCATGGCTCACGAAAGACTGGTTTTAACAGCTGGTGTAACAACAATGCTCACAGAGGTTAGTCTGGACTGATAGGTTAGATCTTTACACTATCAAGAAGAAATGACTAAGAGACAGAAAGAAAGCATGTTTTGAAAAAGATTTACGTCAGAACACAGAGGAGAAGCTCTCTTGTTGCAGTAGTGCAGATGACACTAGCTGTCTAGAGAATAAGTCTTATCTCCCTGTGGCATTGAACTGCCTGGGAAGACAGTGGACTATCATTAGTGCTGGGTGGAAACGGGATCAATAATTTCCTGCTGGTGTGGGTCTACACTCCTTATCCAAGTGATTACCCACTAGGATTGCTTGTCAATGTTTGAGTCATCTATTGTGCTGCAGGGCAAACAAGACCATTAAAGTTTGTGAAAAAGATTGGGTGGAGATGTGTGCCAGTTGAGAGCACCCATTAAAAAGTTTTATTTAAGTGTGCAGGGGCTGTTGACAACCCCTATCAATGATATAAATGATTTTGCAAACACAAGCGGGCAGGATAGGCAGCATCATAAACATGTTATTTGGTGATGATGGGTTATGGCCAAGGTGGCAAATGTTTATACAATGATGTAAACACCATAGGCATTGAGTGGGTATTCAGAACACTTTATGAGCGCTATGAGAGCAGCTCAAACACAGTGTCACATGTGTTCACGCAAGAACTTGTGATATTAAGCACTAAAAACAATGCAGAAACAAGTTCTTGCGATCAAGCTTCTCTCATGCAATCATTAATGTGCAACGGACATCGAGATATTCACTGAAACATTTCTTACATTTTGGGATCTTTCTCAGCAATATCTATCATATGTTTTCAGAAGACTTTGAATATGACGTATAAGTCGCATGGACACTTTTATGATAATTTTGGGTCCTTTTAAGGCTTTAAATTGAGTTTCTGTCAACTACCATTGTATTGGAAAAACAGTTCAGCATATTCATTGAACGGTTTGCAAAGACTTACAGTTGAGTAAATTATGACAGAATTTTGTAGGTGAACAATTCCTTAAATCAACCACAATTCAGAATATTTTGGGAGAACGGGTCCCCCTCAGTATCTATGGTTGTTTAGGCTCCTGGTTGTTAGTGAAAATGGGAAATCCAATTCCATTGTACTTAGCTTCAATATCACTTTTGCCATCTCAAAGACAATTTTGTGCTATTTTATCATCTTGCCAACACTCTGGTAAAAGCAGCAATCAGTCTTAGGTACCTGCAGGAGTAGAGAAGGGACATGAGCAATTGCCTTTAATTTGTTATCTCACTTTCTCAGCACAGACGTTATTTCTCATTAAAGGGAACCAGATCAAAAATATCTATGTCGCTGACATTTAAATTAGACAGGAGGCATTTTTGGTTTCCCTTGTGCGCTTCATCTATCTTGTTGCCTGAGGCTTGCACACATCAAATATTAACCGCTGTGTTTTGTACTGCCACTGCAGCCACAACAACTGGTGTCCCCCAGGCTGGAAATGTCAGAGAAACCTTTACAGACTCCTATTTAGCTCCTCTGGTGAATTGAATGTAATGGCAGCTTTTGGCCTCTTCATCTCATGATTTTCTGGTGTCAAATTCCCCTGCTGTCCAATCCAAAAATAACTTTTATAGGCAGCTGACTGTTTCATCCAGAACTTTCATCTCTTGATCTTTTGCTCTCTGGCATCTTGACAGGATTTAGGGATTGTCAAAAGATCTTAAAATGCCCCCATTCTTCGTGTCAAAGAAAATAGTTATGTGTCAAGTACAATGATGGGAAATAAATTGCTAATAACCATTGTAAGGTCATGTAATGATTAGGTTACATTTGACCACTATAATGGCTGTCCTTCTAAAATATAATCAGATATGAAAGATACAATTTGTGTAACAGTCATCAAAAATCAATCTACTATATACTGTGGTCTCTTCTTCTAAATAGAGCATTTATGACACAGAAACATTTACTCAAGGAAGTGCTTGTGATATCTCTTATACCTCCATCCAGTTTGCTGAGTGTTGTCCATGTTAAGCTTTTCCAGCTTCATAATGAAAATACATACACACACACACACACACACACACACACACACAAAACTTCACTTTGAAAAATTGAAATTACCCAGTAAAAACTCTATAGTGGTCACACTTCCTTATAGCTGAGAAGATAGATAACTAAGTGAAATAAGATAAAACACTTAATTGAGGCTGACTGGTGATGTCCTAAAATAAATATGTTCTTGCTATTTCAGAAATTTGTAGAATGAGATGAATTAAACTCAAATTGCACTTTTCCACCATGATTCTTTGCACGGAGAGTAACCGTTACCTTGATCATGTGCCTATAGCGCCATCACCTGTCCTGGTAGGCTTACTGTAAGGCCTAAGATAGAAAATTGTTCTGAAAGGACATTTCAGTCACATAAAACTATTTCAATAAAACACTGACAAAAACATTTGTTTGAACGAGTCAGTCCATCCTAACCGCATTTCTACTCTGCAGTTTCAAAGTGTTCATTAAGAACATCAATGACATTGGTAATAAAAAACAAAAAATTGGTTAGTTAAAATTGGGTAGTAATTGGCACAGCCTTTGTAAACAGCCTCCAGACTCATGGTTTCTCCAAAATCCATAACCAAGACCAACCATGTAGGATTTTGTATTTATTAATTTTTTTGTCAATATGGGGAAGTCTGGGGGTGATTTAAGAAATTGTGATTTGTATTTGTCTCTGATGTTTTGGTATGTTTAATAGTATAAAGGATGTGCAAGGATGAGGTGGGGAACCGGCTGAACAGTAAACAAAGCTAACGTAAACAAACGTGCAGCGCGGCCGCGTACATCTCTCTATCGAACCGGCGCCTCTGGCCGCCCCTTTATCTCACTCTCCCGCTGATGAGCTGATTCAGCACCGGTCATGCACCATCACGGCACAGCACGGCCATGCCCTCTCTCTCTCTCTCTCTCTCTCTCTCTCTCTCTCTCTCTCTCTCTATATATATATATTATTATTATTTATTTTTCTCTCTCCACATGTTAGAATAAGTAAAGTCATCAAAACTATGGAATAACATAAATGGAACTATGGGAATTGTGTTGTAACTAAACAAAATCCAAAATAAAGTCGGACTTCAAAGTAGTCACTTTTGCCTAGAATTTGCAGAATACTCCTGACATTTTTCAACCAACTTCTTGATGTATCACCCTGGGATACTTTTTAAATAGTATTGAAGGAGTTCCCATCTATTTTGGGCACTTATTGGCTGCTTTTCTTTATTATGTGGTCCAAGTGATCAATTTCAAAAACATTTTTTTTTTTACAATACATTTTTTATTTTATAATTAATTAATCAATAATTACTGTAATATGGTGGCACAATTATATTTTTGTCTACAAAACAAATTTCAAACATTTAAGCATATGCCTTCAGATCAAAAGATTTTTAAGATCATGAGAAACATTTCAGTCAAGTGTATCAAAACTTTTGAACAGTAGTGTACGTGACATCGTACATAGAGTTGCACCAGCTGTGCGTAAGTTGGAACGTAAACTCACACTAAGGGTTTAGTTACTACTAGTTTGTAACTAAGTCAGTGCTTAGTTTCTTCTTCCTTGGTGTTTTTATGGCAGTTGGAATCCAAATTGTTGCATTACAATTGTTGCAACCTATACTGTCTTTCTTTAACTTAGTCCTTGTTAATTAAATTAATCCTTCCAGCCCAGTCCTCCTTAGGACATGAATAAAATATTTCCTTCCTTGATCATTATTTCCAAATTCTATTGTACTTCTAATATTCTACTCTCCTATATCCATTCTCCTAAGCTGTTCCTTCATCTCTTCTTATTCTTGTGAATATCTCCTGCATGACATAAAAAACTGTTTAACTGTCTCCTCCTGATATTCATCACATAAACCTGTAGTATGTTTTCCTATGATATGTAGAGTTTTATTTAGCTTGCAATGACCTATTCTTAGTCTACTTATTATAACTTATTTCCCCTCTCTCTTACCATATCTTCTTTGTTTTGAACACTGTACAGATGTATCCCTTTCTTTTCACGATCCCACTGATGTTACCATTTTTCAATGATCTTTTTCCAAACTAGACTCTTCCCTTCTGATTTTTATATCTTAATTTTGCCATCAACATGTCCCTTTTTTGTTGCCTCTTTGCCAATCTATCAGCTTTCTCATTTCCCTTTATTCCCACAAACACTGGGGCCCACATGAATGTAATACTTCTCCCTAGTCTGCATATTTTTTCCATCCATCCATCCATCCATCCATCCATCCATCCATCCATCTTCAACCGCTTATCCGAAGTCGGGTTGCGGGGGCAGCTGCTCCAGCAGGGGGCCCCAAACTTCCCTATCCCGAGCCACATTAACCAGCTCTGACCGGGGGTCCCTGAGGCATTCCCAGGCCAGTGTGGAGATGTAATCTCTCCACCTAATCCTGGGTCTTCCCCGAGGCCTCCTCCCAGCTGGACGTGCCTGAAACACCTCCCTAGGGAGGCGGCCAGGGGGCATCCTTACCAGATGCCCAAACCACCTCAACTGACTCCTTTCGATGCAAAGGAGCAGCGGCTCTACTCTGAGCTCTTCACGGATGACTGAGCTCCTCACCCTCACCCTTCTCTAAGGGAGAAGCCCGCCACCCTTCTGAGGAAGCCCATTTCGGCCGCTTGTACTCGTGACCTAGTACTTTCGGTCATGACCCAGCCTTCATGACCATAGGTGAGGGTAGGAACAAAAATTGACCGGTAGATCGAGAGCTTTGCCTTTCGGCTCAGCTCTCTTTTGTGAGGGGACAATGGAGCGGGAGGTTGGCCGGAGAATCGGGGCAGCGGGGGCGGTATTGCACTCGCTCTAACGCACCGTTGTCACGAAAAGAGAGCATATTTTTTAGTTTGTAAAAAAAATTTCATTCAATAATTCTTGATGAATTCGAGTTACTCCATACTTAATACTCATAAGAGATGATACAGAGTCGCTACATATAAAAATTTCTTTCTTTCGCTTCTCCTTTTCCCAACATTTCTGTAATAAATTTTTCGTTGGATGGTTATCTCCATGTCCTCCGATAGTTGTTTGTCAATTGCCTTCATCGTAACCACAATGGCATTTCACATGCTTCAACCTGTGCACATACTAGGGAAGTTCTGATTGCCCCTAAGCCTATTATTAAAGCATGTGCTTGCACAATGTCCAATTTAGCTAACACAGATTTTGCTGCTGATCCATATACATTAAACCCATAGTCTATCTTAGACCTTATTAGAGCCTGTCTCATGGAGACAGACTGTGCTCACTGTGAGGACATAAGTCTCAAGTCGCTTCTCTCACGAATCATCGTCGTTCTGAGGGACGATTCAGCCTCTCGTGCCCTCCCACCCACCTCTTCTCTGATACCCAAGGGTTCACATGAGGAGGCATGGCAGGGCAGCGAGGTTGAGCAGGACGAACTTGAGGTGGAGTTTGTGCTGGCACACATCCCACGAGGCCCTAAATCTCCACGAAGTGCATATTTCCCAATACGCTATGTGCAAGACGAGCTCCGGCCCTCTGAAGGAGCGTGCGGCCTCGTTTCGTTTGGTGGGTCTGACGCAGGGGATGATAAGGATTATAATGATGATGTCATATCTCTCGCCGCATTGGGCGACTGGTCAGTGGATGATGCTACTGCCCCTCCACCCAGCGAGGGCGAGGACCGTGTACGCAACACTGACAGGGAGATGCTTTGTGTCCTTGCAAGGGCGGTCGAAGAACTCAATCTCGAGTGGTCTCCCCTATAGGTACCTGTACAGTCTCGCCTTGATGAGTGGTTCTTGCAGTCCGGATGCCTTCAAGCGGCCGCATCCCACAGATCTGCCCCGTTTTTCCCTTAGGTGCACTGCAAACTATCTAAGTCCTGGCACGTGCCCCACTCAGCGCGCACATGTAGTGACTACATTCTCACGAACGTGGCTACGGGGACAAGAACGGCTATGCCCCACTACCCCCAGTGGAGGAGGTGGTAGCGGCACATCTCTGCCAAATGAGTAGCAGGGCATGGAAATCACGCCCCATTCATCCTTCTAAGCCATGTAGGCAGACATCCACACTGGTGGGAACAGCCTTCTCTGTGGCAGGACAAGTTGGATCAGCACTCCATGCAATTGCAGTGCTCCAGGTGTTCCAAGCGAAGCTCAGCAGATAAATGGAGACTTTTTAAGAGCTTTGACTACACGCCACGAAAGTCCATGGGTAACCTGGTTGTTCTGAAAAGGCATATATGGCAGACCCTCATGGAGATGAGTGACAGAGATTAGACATCTCTATTGGCTGCCCCAGTGTCTCCAGCCGGCCTCTTTGGCGGCACAGTGAGTACGTTTGCTGAGCACTACGTCACGACTCAGAAGCAGTCACAAGCCATAAGGCACTTCATGCCCAAATGGAGCATAGTGCAGACTGCTCGCCCCGCTCTGTCTTAAGCCAGCGCTCGGCTAAAAGACCCATGTCCGCTAACTCAGTGCCTGCACCGGCCCCCACCGAGCCACCAGTGAGGCCACGTATGGTTCTATTAGTCTATTAGTTGCGCCGAAATGGCCCAACCAGCCATGGTTTCCGGAAATAATTCAGATGCTGTACAGCCCACCATGGGAAATACAGCTGAGGAGGGATCTCCTCTCTCAGGCGCACGGCACAATCTGGTATCCCCAGCCCCAGCTGTGGAACCTTCATGTGTGGCCCCTGAACAGGGTGCACTACATGCGCCAGAACTGACACGTTAGGTCATGAACACCATTTTACAAGCCAGAGCACCATCCACAAGATGCCTCTATGAACTAAAATTGAAGGTTTTCACTGACTGGTGTCTCTCACATTGTAAAGATCCAGTAAACTGCCCCATACATGAAATCCTAATATTTATTCAAGAGTGATTAGACGCAGGACTCACCCCGTCATTGCTCAAAGTGTATGTGGCAACTATATCTGCGTATCATGCACATGAAGCCGGCACCTCTATAGGCAAGCATGATTTAATCATAAAGTTCCTAAAAGGAGCAAGACAATCAAACCCGCCTCGGCCAGCTACAGTCCCGAATTGGGACTTAACTTTAGTCCTAAAAACTCTTGCAGGGCCCGCCTTTGTGCCTTTGGACTCTGTTGATTTGAGCATACTTTCCGTTAAGACCGCACTACTGCTGGTTCTGGCCTCAGTAAAACGGGTCGGTGACCTACATGCATTATCAGTCGACAATTCATTCCTGGAGTTTGGCCCTGGTCTTTCAAGAGCCACTGTCAAACCCAGAAAAGGCTATGTAGCCAAGGTCCTGACCACACCCTTCAAAGCACAGGTGATTCACCTTCAGGCCTTCTTCCCTCCTCCATTTAATTCAGATGAGGAACAATCATTGCATTTGTTATGCTCTGTGTGGGTGCTACATACATACGTTGAGCGTACTTGACAGTTCAGATGGTCTGATCAGCCCTTTATACACTATGGATGATGCACAAAAGGAATGTCCGTCTCCAAGCAAAGACTTTCTCACTGGATTGTCGATGCAATTACCCTGGCTTACGAATAGCAGGGTCAGACTTGCCCAATTGGTGTTAAAGCACACTCAACTAGAGGCATGACCTCCTCATGGGCATAGACGAATGGTGTGTCCTTACAAGACATATGTTTTGCAGCAGGATGGTCCTCACAAAACACGTTTGCACGTTTTTACAACCTAGATGTAACGTCTCTTTCTTCACATGTCCCCCTTTTTAAGTATGGGCTCTGCGTCATTTACACAACCACCTGCATTCAGGCTGTTATAATTCCATAAGTCACAAGCACTTCATTATAAATAAACTCCTTTCCTGGCCGGGTTCATAGGGAGTAATTCATACTATATGGCTATAGCTCATATATTCATTATGAGTGCTCTCCTCCTATATCCACTGGAATATTTAAGTTAATATCATTAATCATTATGGAGAATAAAGTTAGACTAATTGCACTCCCTTGTGATATTACGTTTTCTACATGATATTGTCTTGATATATCTGACCCTCTCTTCACCTGTATATTCCTTCCATTTAAGAAATCCATGATCCAGTTGAACATTTTCCCTCCAACTCCCATCAAGTCTAATTTAATTAGAAGTCCCTCTTCCCATAGCATATCGTATGCCTACTCCACATCAAAGAACACTGCTATTACTTTTTCTTTATTTATTTGACCTTTCCTTGTTTCCTCTTCCAAATTTATCACAGGATCCATTGTGTTTCTTCCTTTTCTAAATCCACTTTGACATCCAGCCATTATATTTCTACTCTCTAAGAAATACATTAGTTTTTTATTTATCATGCATTCCATTATATGAAGTTAACAAGTTAACTAAAGTTCGGGAGCGGACCACGCCTCAACCAATCAGCTTCTGCCCGTCAACGCACTTAAACTGAACCAACCTCCTCAGCTCCGTTTGTCTCAGTTTCTCGACCAACGGTCTCACTCACCATGGATCCCGAGATTCAGATCAACCCTTCCGAATCAGACGAAGATTTATTTCGAACAAATGATCCTTCACCCAAGAAATCGTCTCAACAGTCCTCACACAGCCAAACTCCACACCGGCTGCGCTCTGCCGTTCTTATTCCTCAAACCCACGGGCATTCCCATCCAAGCTCACTGTCAGAGATTTCTCCAACCCCGACTCTATCACAGGACCGCTCTTCCCTGCTCACGAGAGCTACTATCAGAGATCGCCACAGGCACGGTCGCGATCGACCTCCTCATGAATGACCTCCTCAGCATCGCTCTCATTCATCCACCCGCAGTCCTCCACGGCGAGCTTGCGTTCGTGTTCACAGCACATCTCCAACGGACAGCATTAAGGATTGCACCGTAGCCCACCTTCAGCGAGCTCTTAAGGATAAAGGCATCCGCTTCAGCCGCTCCGACAATAAATCAAGATTATTTCAACTTTACACAGCATCCAACAACACATCAGCATCTACAAACCCGAGCCCTCAACACATCCAGCATTCTCACGCGATCCTCCCACTGTCACTCGTGACGTCACCACGCTTCCTCCACAGCGGCCTCAGCCAGCAGCATCCGCGCCACCTAGTGGAGTCCAAGCACAAATTCCAGTATTATCTGCTCCTACCTCAGATCTGTCCCAGATCATTACATCTTTCTTTTCATCCCTATGCTCACAAACAGCTTCAAATCCTCACGCACTTACATCCTTTCATCCCACCATCCATTCCTCTACCCTTCCTTCATAGCAGCACGGCTCCCGTCATTCCTAGTTCCTCTCCATCAACCTACCCAAATCAAGTTTCCTTTGCAGTATACCCTGGAAATCTACCTCTCAATGGACCTTTTCAACCTCATCCTATTTCTTCTTTCTTTTCAACTAATCCACCCCTTTTCCCCTCCCTCACCCATCCTAACTCCACCCCTTCCCAATACCCTCACATCCTGCCAATAAACAGTAGCCCATATACCCTTGCTACAGCAGCACCACCTCCTCGCCCAGCTTCATCAATTCATCGACACTCCCCAGTTTCTTCATCCTTATGCTTACAAATCCTATCAGGTAACTACACCGACCTAGCCCAACTTCTTCAGCCATCCCTCTCAAATATCAGCCAGACCAGAGAGCTGCAAACCAGTCTAGGCTTAATGCAGCTCAGCCACACAATAAATTCCCGCTCTAAAGACCTCATCCCTACCGAATTTGCTTTAGCTTCTTCAATTTTTTTAGATAATTTGCTCCGTCTATCCGGATCGAAGCACCAGGCTAGACGACTACCTATCAGTCATACTAGACATGGCTGTACGTTTTGGAGGGACAGGCTTCTACAACTACCACATTCTTTTCACCACTCAAGCAGCAGGTCGGTAACAGCAGTTCAACCAAGTATCATACTGGGGTACCCTCGACGCATTTTCGCAGCCCGCACTTCACTCTCCTGCGAGCTATGTGGAGCACCATCACATCCAGCCTCAGCGTGCACTGTCATCACACCCTTCCACTCTCAACCCTCCTCAGCATGCAAAAACTCGGTAATCAACCGACTATCTACAGCAGCCCCACCTCCTCCCATTATTCCAAAACCCCTCGATATATGCCCCACAGCTCATGTTCCCTTACCCAAAAGCATCGACAAAAGAGGACGACCAATCCTCTATCAAGGAGGCAGAATGGTATGTAACAACTTCAACCACCTCGGCTGCTCCCATTCCAACTGCAGACTCCTTCACACCTGCTCCTTCTGCGGCGCCCACGCAAGGAACTCTTGCCCCCACAACCCAACCGCTCTACCAGAATGACTACTTAAGTCTCTCAGTACACCAGTTAAGGTAAAAGCCCTAGCCACCGCCTTACTAGATCACCCCGACAGAGAGTTCATCGACTTACTTACCAATGGGTTAAAAAACGGTTTCCATCCAGGTATAGAAATACTGTCACTCATATCCAGAAAATGTTTGTTCCCCACATAACCTGCAGTCCGCACTCTCTGAGTCAGACACCGTTGACTCACTAATAGCCAAAAGAAGTCCAGCAAGGATTCATGATAGGCCCATTCAAAGAGCCACCATTTTCTCCATTCCGCGTTAGCCCCATTGGCATCGCCACTAGGAAATACTCCGGAAAAAAGAGATTAATCATCGATCTCTCTTCCCCCCACGGCACTAGCATTCCTAGTAATAATAGCATCATTCCAACCCCCGACTTCTCTATGCAATATGCAACCATCGACCACGCCATCACTCTCATCCGCAAGGCAGGCCATGGAGCATGGCTCTCTAAAGCAGACATCACCAACGCTTTCAAAGTCATGCCCATTCACCCAGATTTACTTTGGAATATTCTGGAAAGGAGCCTATTATTTCACAGTGCGCCTTGCCTTCGGCTGTAGAAGCAGCCACACACTTCTATCGAGTTTCTAGGTATCACTTTATACTCCGTCACCATCCAAGCTTCTCTGCCTCCCACGAAAATACATTGCATATCACTGCTCCTACCAAATTACTTTCTAGCAGTCAGGTGCACAAAGCAACAACTGTTAGTGCTCCTTGGTCACCTTAACTACGCCATCAGAATAATTCCCCAAGGAAATTGTTTCCTTTCCAATCTCCTAACAAAAGCAGCAACAATCCCCTCTCTCCATGACAAAGTCACTCTGGACGAAGCTTGTAAAATGGAAATGCACCTCTGGCAAAAGTTCCTATCTTCATGGAACGGCATATCCTTCTTCTATAATGACTACATCACTCAACCAGAAGACCTTCAGCTGAACACAGACGCAGTGCCTTCCACCGGCTTCGGGGGATACTACAGCGGTCGTTGGTTCGCTTCCGAATGGCCGCCCAAGTTTAGAAGCGTCGTCCAACAATCAGACGTTCCCCCATCATCCGCATTCTATGAAATGTATCCCGTCATCATAGCAGCCATCCTTTGGGGGCACTAATGGTCCAGACACTCCATACTCATTCACTCAGATAACTCGGCAGTAGTCGAAATCATAAATAAAGGCCGATCTCGTTCTCAAGCCATCATGCCATTTGTTCGCAGACTAACACTAATATCCGCCCAACACCAGTTTCTCATTCGAGACAATACCATTGCTGAACCTTTGTCTCGTTTTTCCTTCCAGAAGTTCAGAACCTTGGCTCCAGAATCAGATATCCATCCCACGCCAGTTCCACCGTTTTCAGCCTCCATCTTCAACTAAATCCACAATTGGAAGATCTTTCATACTGTAACATATTTTGTCGGTCCAGTTTTCCCTGTCCTGTTCAATGCTCTTTGCAGTTCTCTCATGCTAAAAGGGACATCTTGTCACCATTATTTTTCCTACATAACACATATTCATTCTCTACTTTTGTTCTTTCTCAACCTCTTCTTCCTTCTTCTGAAAAATTATTAGAGCTGTTTATCTTAACAAAGGCTTTTGCCATCATCACTACCTTTTCCTTTTTTGTTACTGCAGTTTTATTTTCTTCAATCATAATTTGATAGCTCAATTCTCTCCTATCACCCCCATCTTTTTAATCATACCCCATATTTCTTCAATCTGAGTTGTGTTTCCAATTAAATCACCATATGTTTTCCAGAATGTCCTTTTTGTTTGTCTTATTGTCCTCCTTACTACTTTCTGCCTGAGCTTGGTTATACTGAATCATATACTTTCGTGTTGAAAATTATGTGTTCTTATAACTATCCTAAATGTTTTATTCCTATTTTTTACTACTACCTTAGGATTTGTCATCCCACCATGGTACTACTTTCTTTTTAATTCTTCCTTTACTCTTGGGAATGGACTTTGCTTTTGCCAATATTATACCTTGATTTTGTTGTCTAATGTTTCATTGTTCATTTCAACCTCAATTTGCTTTAAATATCTACTACTTTAACCCTGAAATTTTCCCCAGTCTGCTTTCTTAAGATTCCATTTCTCACTTCTGTTCTCTGTCTTCCATGCTACCTCTATATTTATTTTACACCACAGTGGATAATGATCACTACCTATTGTTCCTTCTTGATACACTGACCAATCACATATTGCTGCAATGTTGTTTGATACGTAAGTTACGAAAGATAAGTGGTTGTAAGGTCCAGTACTGATTCTTTCCCTGTATTAACATCTATTCTTATGCATTCACCATAATTTTAGCACTCTAAACTCTTCTCACCTAACATTTCTTCAACTATTTGTCCATTATTGTCTATTCTTTCACTCCCCACAATGTATTATGACCATTAAAATCCCCACACCAAACTATGTTGCTATAATTTTGTCCCTCTATCTCATAAAATGTCCTAAACTCTAGTTGTAAAAGGGTCCACAGCAGAATGAAAGGAGGAAACGGGTAGTTACACAAACTCATTAGCTTCACAGATACGAACACTCATAAACTCGTCAGCTTCACAGACACCATGCACTTCCTTGTGCCAGCTCTCTCTCTCTCTCTCTCTCTCTCTCTTTGCTGGTGGTGTGGCTACTTATATGCCACTCTCCCCATGCTCACTGGAATTAGAGGCAGGTGTCAGATATAATCTAGCTCAGGTACAAGCACCTTTACCGCTTTCTCTATCTCCGGACGGATGCTTGACCATGCCCCCGCTGCCACACTAGTCTTTTACAAGGATCATAATAATTTACAATCATTAACTCTTTCTTTTCAACCCACACCTTTACTACCACATATTCTACTTGGTACGGTATTCCTTTCTTTATAAATGTAGCACATCCTCCTCCCCCCTCTCTTTTATCATGTCTTACCGCCACATAATCATAAAAAGCAAAATCCAGTTGAGGTTTTACCAAGTCTCTTGAATGCAAACAATCTCTGGTTTTCCTCCCCTACTAGCTACAAACTGTTTAATATCTTGTCCATTAGCTATCAAACTTCTCGCATTCCACTGCAAGATTAGCATTATTAGTACTTAGCAAGATTAGCAAGATTAGTACTATCACCCTACACATGATATCTTCTGGCTTCCTTGCATTATAAGTTCATCATTTACTTCCTTCCACTTCAATCCTATCATGTCCAAATTGTTTTCCGCCACTTTCACAATCACCTGCATTTCAGTTATATCTCGTTACTGTTGATGTTCAATCCTTGTTTGCTCATAACTGTCAGCTGTAATAAATTATAACCACATTAAAATACGATACGTAATAAAACAAGATTTAATTAATGGTAGGCCTATATTTAGCATATGTAAATTACAATATTCAATAACTGTAATAACTAAACCGAATAAGGGACAATAAATTAATAATTATTTACAGGGACGGATTATGACTTGCAAACGCAAATTTCATGGTCAAAAATAGAACATTTATTCATTTAAATATCTTATATTGTATATGTTGAAACTTGACACCGTACACAGGAATGTGCACCGTTAAATCAAGTTCATGCTGAAGAGGTAATTTTTTACATAATGTTTTCTCCCATAAATGTATACGAGTATAGATGGCAACCTCATCAAATACACATAGAAAGGATTGGTGCCTGTCACGCAAAACATGAGGTCATTGATGTCATAAAATATCAGTCTGTTTGTTTTTCCATCCAATACTCCCGGTCAGAGACTTCCATAAATATTTAGTTTATATGTAGGTTTATGTCTTACCTAAATTAAATGGTGCAACACTCAAATATTTAGTAGAGCATAAATTGTGACTTAGTGCCCATTTACGCCACAACTAGGCTAAGTTGTAACGCAACTAGGGCACTCTTTTTCGGGTTTAACTCTTTGGTTTGTTGCACTTTCCACTGAAGAGTGTTTTGTGTGCTGGATTTAAGGTGTTTCCAAAAGTTGAGGGCTCTTTTTTTTTTATATTAATGACTAATGGGTATCTACCTAGTTCTGCTCTGCTAGCATTAGTTTGAGTTTTTCTTTTAAGATGTACCTGTAGAACTCAATGTGTAGGGATTCCGTTGGATGTTTTCCCCATTTTGTATATTCTTGTTGTCTAAGAGGACACCATATTTCACTACCGTATAGCACTATTGGTAGTATTACGCTGTCAAATATTTTGCACATATTACAGTTTTTTGCAACACACTCTCATGGCGAAATCATCAGGATTTGAACGACTTTTCTAAATTTGCCTAATTCGTATGATATTTTGTGACTGTACTCGTTTGAATTCCTACAACTTTCACTACAGCCAGTTTCCATCAAAAACGTGACAATTACTTGCTTCTGCCACACACAACAGCTTCCTATCGCATTTTTATCAAGATGCCCTTCCGCCTTTGCGTTGTTCCTGGATGCGGCAGATTTCTCTCCGACTCGCTTCTGATGGCCATAGGCGCTGCCTTGTGTGTCTGGGTAGCGTTCACATCGAGGCAGCGTTTGTGCATGGTTCATGAACTCATTGTGAGAACCTGACCATGGCATCGTTGTGGTCGTGTCTTTCCTTTCTTTTTTTTCTTTTTTTTTTTTTTTAACTTGTTTTTTATTGAAATCAAAAAAAGTGCAATTCACAACACACAAATGCGATACCCTGGATGGTACAATACACATGGATACATCCCATACAATATACATGTCCATCACTCTCCTAAAGCCTTTATATTGTCCATAGAGAAAAGGAAATAGATATATATATATAGCCAGCATAAGCTTCACAGTACATAGGTATCATGGAATATACATTTGGATGGGGGACCACTGGTCCATAAATAGATCCGTTTTCATCTGCAATCTTGCTGTAATTTGTTCCATATAGTACACTTCCTTCACCTTGTTTTCCATTGAGAAATTGTGGGGGGCTGCGGTCTCAGCCAGGAGACTGTAATCATTTTTTTTGCAAGTACAAGCAGGATTTTCAAGAGATGAAAATGATAATTCGTCCTAATTTTGTTCTCAAAAATTCCCAGAATAATAAAGGATGGGTCCAGTGGAATCTTAATACTCAAACATTTATCAATTTCTTCTTGTATGTCTTTCCAATAGTTCAATAATTTTGGACAATCCCAAAATATATGAGTGTGATCTCCCACAAGACCACAGCCCCTCCAACATTTGTCTGAAGTCCCACTGAACTTAGATATGATAAAAGGGGTCCTAAAGAACCTTACTTTGATTTTCCACTCAAATTCTCTCAGCATTGGACTACTTGATATTTTATGCCCCTCTTGAAACATTTGTTCCCATTCCTCATCCGTAATTATTATATTCATTTCTAGTTCCCATTTCTCCTTTATAACTTTTGTATCCTCTGTAGCTTCTCTTTGTAATATTTTGTAAAAGTGAGAGATATATTTAGTAGTTATTGTCCCTTTTGTTACTGATATGAAAAATTTCTCAATGTCAGACGGTGGCTTTTGTAAAGTTTGCCAGTCCTTATGTTTATGTAAATAGTGTCTCAAATGTAAATATTTGAACAAGTCCTGGTTTGGGAGGTCATACATATGTCGTAGCTGCTGGAAAGACAATAGACCTTCGTTCTCAAACATTTAACCCAACAGAATCAACCCTTTTTCCGTCCAGTTATTTAATCCGGGTGCTGGGAGAAACTCAGTATTATGGTTTATTCGAATAGCTCTACATAGTGAACCGGGAAGAGTCAGTGTCTTTTTAATTTTAGACCAGGTGGTAAGTGTAGCCTGAACCCATTCATTGTTAATTTTATTTTTAGACCATGTGTCTTGGTTGACAAATGGAAGAGTATCAAGAAATATATTTTGACAGTCCCCTTGTTCCATCTTGTACCAGATTGCCTCTTCATCCCGACAAACCCAAGTGACCATTGATCTAAGTCGTGCAGCCCAGTAGTAATTTTTTAAATTTGGTATATTAAGCCCACCAAGCTCTTTAGGGCACATAAGAGATTTCAATTTAATTCTCGGACGTTTGTTTTGCCAAATAAATTTTGAGAGCCATTTGTTTAATGTAGTGAACGTGGGCATGGGGTCATGTATAGGTAATGATTGAAAAAGAAAGAGTAATCTAGGTAGAACGTTCATTCTAATGGTTTCTATTCGCCCTATAAGTGAAAGAGGTAATATTTCCCATCTTGCTAAGTCTTTCTTGATTTCATCCAATAATTTCCCATAATTTGCTTTAAACAACTGTGATGATTGAGGGGTTATAAAGATTCCCAAATATCTAAATCCCTGATTAGACATTCTAAATTTAAATCTACTCTTTACATTAGTGGGTAGGTGGCCATTTAATAACATTGCTTCTGATTTAGATTGGTTAATTTGGTAGCCCGAGAGTCTGCCATATTTCTCTAACGTTTCAACAAGTGAGGGTAGAGATGTGGCTGGATCACTGATATATGCAAGAATGTCATCTGCAAAAAGTGAGATCTTTTCTCCTATTTTTATCTACAATACCCTTAATTTCGTTATTCAATCTAATCGATGCTGCTAGGGGTTTGATGTTTATAGCAAAGAGTAAGGGGCTTAGGCAATCCCCCTGACGCACTCCTCTCTCAAGGTAGAAGAACTCGGAACAGCAACCATTTACCCTGACTCGCGATTTGGGATTTGTGTATATTACTTTTATCCATTCCACAAACTGTGGGTGAAAACCCATAGATATCAGTGTGCTATACAAAAACTGCCAATTAACTGTATCAAATGCTTTTTGCGCATCAAAGCTGATCAGCAGGGAATCTTGTTTATATCCTCTGGCCTGTGCTATAACGTTCAGAGTTCTCCTTATGTTATTAGCACTCAGGCGGTTAGGAATGAACCCCGTCTGATCCGGGTGAATAAGTTTTTTAATGTGTTTCTGTATCCTTTTAGCTAAAATACTAGTCAGAAGTTTTAAATCTGTACATAATAGGCTAATTGGTCTATATCCTTCGCACTGGGTTGCATCTTTTCCTTCTTTATGGATGACTGAAATAATGGCCTCCGACCACGAAGAAGGTAGTGTCTTTCCTTTCTTAAAGGAAATGCCACTCCAGCCGCCCCCCACGTTGCTCCTTCTTCCCACGGGATTGAGAACGACCCGGCTGGCTATTGAGGCGATTTGGGGAATACAGCGGGCGCGGTTTTGCCAGGTAAATGCCAGGTAAATGCCAGGTAAATGCCGGGTAAACAACTTAAACTCCTGACGCAACACTACTTGCTCCCCACCGCTGTGAAGCCCCACCGTGTATGTCAGAAACATATGTCACCTTTAGTGCCCCTCGCACAGAGCTTGGACGCGTGGCTTACGCTTTGTAACCTGTCGCGCTGGCTGACCAGGACCATCTGACTCGGCTACGTGATTCAGTTCGCCAGGCATCCGCCCCATTTCAGTGGCATCGAGAATACATTTACATTTACATTTATGCATTTGGCAGATGCTTTTATCCAAAGGGACTTACAGTGCACTTATTACAGGGACCATCCGCCCAGAGCAACCTGGAGTTAAGTGACTTGCTCAAGGACACAATGGTGGATACAAAGAACCAGTGACCTTCTGATTAACAGATATGTGCTTTAGCCCACTACACCACCACCCGGCCATTCCTCGGTGCTCACCGGAAGAGCCAACACCCTACGTGCGGAAATACCATTTTGCAAACTGCGACAGAGCCTGTCCCTCCAGCCAATATAGTTGGGTTGAGACCAATCTTGGACCTGCGAGTTCTCAACTGCTCTCTGCACAAACTCCCATTCAAGATGCTCACATTCTAACGTGAATCCGGCATTGAGATTGGTATCCGTGGCTTCCGAGTATTTCACTCACATTTGCCCCTAAAAATAGATATGTGCCAACCGGAATTATTATTATTATTAAATTATTTATGAGCACAGTGTGCGCTTAAAGATTACAAATGTCAGGAAACCCGCATCTGAAATAGTGATGGGTCATTTGCGAACAAGTCGGCTCTTGTAGGTGAACATTGGGAGCCGGCTCGCTTATCAGAATCTATTTATAAAAAAATCTAAAAAATGAAGATATGAATAATCAAAAGATTTCAAAATAAATAAAATATTAAATAAAATAACATAGGCCTAAATTCTCAACCGCAAACATTCGTTCTGACTGTCCGCTCAGACTAAAACCTGCCTCACCTGTTGTTCCTGTCAATCAGACACGCAGTGTCAACCAATGAACCAAAGATGCACGAGGGAGGGCGGAGCCAACTTATTATGTTGTTCAGATTGTATTTGTTTTGAATTGTTACATTTATATGCACTTTGTTTATATACATTGAAAAGTTATACTTTAAATGCACATGTGAAATAGCATCCTTCTTTTTTACATTTATTTCAATTTGTGGGATGCTGCAGTTTTGCAAATTGTTATTTATTTTTCTTTGATTTTCTCTGATATGGTGCATTATTCTATTATCAGTACCGCCGCTACCTACATGCATACTATGCAGTTTGCGTAGGGCATGAACTCCCTAGGGGGGCACCAACTTACCCTAGGATGGCACCAGAAAGTCTAGCGGCTGCCCTTACTTGCTTGCTATACGTTATTCAAGGACCCGAAAGTTTATGTTACTAGCGTAACCCCCGTTCCCTGATGGAGGGAACGAGACATTGTGTCCCCCTTACCATAACACTGTACCAAGCTGCTGTAATGGCCGAACCTTGTTCTAGGCTCCTCAGTGCAGAACCTGACTGAACAGAAGCACATCCTGCCTTTTATACCCATATGTCCGGGGGCGGGACATGCAAATTATGTTCGCCAATTTGGCATTGGCCTTTTACATATTCAGAGGTATCCGAGGCTCCCGAAAGAAGCCCCTTGTGTCAGTACAAATGACACAATGTCTCATTCCCTCCATCAGGGTGTGGGTGTTACACTAGTAACCTAAACGTTTCTTGTAAGGTTTTGAACTGAAGTTTAACAAAGTATTGAAAACAGTATGCAAACACGTACAAAAAAAATCTGCCTTTACATAAAAGTTTAGCTGATTGCTGAAAATGAGTGACAAAAGATTTCATGATTTTTCATAGATGTGGTCTTACTGAATGGATTTTGCATTAAAGCAATGAAAACTGGTCCACAGTTTAGTCCACATACTGATGTTGATGGGGGTATTACTGAGGCTGAATTGGAATCTGTGCTGCTGGCATCTAGGTTTCTTCTGGAATATCAATATTCTTGTTTTCTTTTGATTTACTGCTAGGGCCCGATTTTGGCAGATGGATGCAGTTGGAGACTAGGTCATCAGCATAGAGTACAAATTTGACTTCTGTGTGCTGCAGACTGAAGCCTTGAGCTGTGGACTGTTCTAATTGTAATCCGTCCATCCATCCGTCCGTCCATTGCCAGAATGCAACCACTCTGTCAACCTTAGCAACCACTTACTGTAATAATGCAATGTCTGCCTGTTTGAGTTATGTCTCTCTATCTGACTGTCTGTCTTTTCTGTCTGTCTTAATGTAATGTCTGTATAACCTCCAAACTTCAAACTTTTAACATCAAACTCTACTTATCTAATCTAGCTTTCTCCACTCTATTTTCAAATGGCTCTATTATACGAATATTAGTTCATGTTGCATGCACTGCTTGTCTTATACACACAGACTTTCAACAATATTAATGTCTAAGGATTGTGAGACCATTTCAAAACTCTAATCTTTTGTATATCAAAGTAGTTTATGTTTGAAGTCATATACCAATTACTATTATTTATTAAAATAATTTTAGAATAAAGAATTTACAGTTAAAGCAAGCATATCCACTGGACTAATAAAAACAATTGTGTAAAAATCTGGAAGAACTCTCTGTGAAGGCCTTCACTGAGTTCATTCAGCAAGCAGTCACATATATGAGGCTCTGTATTAGCTGGGCTCTACAGTGAAGGAAGTCCTCTCTGAATGTGGAAAGAGTCATGCTGTGCCAGGGTCACAAAAAAAGATGAGTTTGCAAAGAAAGCGACATCCATGAAGAAGCTCTCTGTTTGGGACATTTCTCTCTTATGTGTGTCTGGGATATCAAAAAAGCCTCTGGAGGTAATGGTGTTGTCTTGAGGGCTTGGTTGTGCTCTGTCCAAAGTGCTCTGAGTGCTTAGTTTATTTATTCCTGCTAATTTTACACTATGAGGTCAGTATGAACTTGAAGCGATAATAAAAACAATGTCAAAGGCACTCTGAATTCTATAATACGTTTATCAGTTGTAATCTGATTTCAGGATCGGTGTCACTTTTACTGTCTCACAGCCTTCATTGGTCCCATTCTCTCTTCCAGCAGGCATTGGAAATGCCCAATGACACCTTACTCATGCACAGAGAGTAACCTCACCTCACTAATTGCACCCTATGTGTTTTTATGCCCTGTATGCAAGAACTATGCTGAATACAGTTATGATACCATTACCTAAAAGCAGGAAGATTATATAAAAAGCCATCAATATGAAATATTTATTTACAAAATAATAATTCCAAAATATAAAATCGGATAAAATATAAAAATCAAATGTATTTATATAAAAATAAGAAAATTCTTCTTACATAAAGCAGAATCTAACTTGCTGGTTACAAAGAACAAAATCAGTAAATGCTTTAATTGTAATATAGAATAGAATCCTTTATTTTGGTCACACATTATACACACAGTTTTTTTTTTTTTTTTGCATATATATATACAGTGAAATGTATTAGTTTTCACATATCCCAGCTAAGCTGGGGTCAGAGTGCAGGGTCAGCCATGATACAGCACCCCTGGAGCAGATAGGGTTAAGGGCCTTGCTCAAGGGCCCAACAGTGGCATCTTGGTGGTGCTGGGGCTTGAACCCCTCACCTTCTGGTCAGTAACCCTGAGCCTCAACCACTGAGCCACCACTGCCCCTTAATCCCCTATATATTGTTCCGTAAATTTATTTTGAATGATCTTACAAAACAAGATTATAAGTAATGGGGGCGTCTGGGCTGCTCAGCGAGTAAAGACGCTGACTACCACCCCTGGAGTCATGATTTCGAATCCAGGGTGTGCTGAGTGACTCCAGCCAGGTCTTCTAAGTAACTTAAAGTTGACATACTTTTGTTTGGTTCCCCTTAAATTTAATTCTATAACTTTGCCTAACACTCCTAAATTTAATATGGTGCATAATTTGACCTAAATAAAATGTGGACTTTGTTTGTCTTCTCTATATGCATTGTGTCCCCCTTAAATTCCCCATGAATGAGAATTACCCTGTGAGCTAATCCAGAAAGCATTCAGCTAAACTCAGGACATAAGCTGTGACTAAAGCTTCCTAAACTTCCAGAAGGAAGAGCAGATTTGCTGTGCCATGACCACTCATCTATATTTAACACAGAGATATATTTACATTTGACACAGTTCAGGCCTATGACACACATTTCGCAACTGTTGCCCAAAACCAATACCAGTTAATTCTGAAACAGGAATGAACTAAGGATCAGGTAAATTCTTGAATTTGAAACATGCAATTAAAGTAAACAATATAAAAAATATAAACAAGGTGTAAGAATATACGGTTCATTTATTCTTAAATAGAAATGCAAATTCAATTTCTACCTTTTTTATATTTATTTACTCTATCAATATTTAATTACATTTACATTTATATTGGCCTCGTCAAGCCCAGTAATTTTAATCTGTTATTGAAAAGAATAAGTCTTTTTAAAAATACCAATCTTTTCCAATGTAATTTTTGCTACAAAGTGCAAAAATATTGACAGTGAGTAATATGGTGTGACGTAGTTAGGTCTGACATAGGCTAATTTTACAGCCAACTCTGTAATGTTCAACCCCAAAACATTCTGAATGAACAAAAACTGGTGTGTATATGTGTATATATATATATATATATATATATATATATATATATATATATATATATATATATATAGTACATGTTTGTGTATATGGGTGTGTGTGTGTGTGTGTGTGTGTGTGTGTGTGTGTGTGTGTGTGTGTGTGTGTGTGTGTGTGTGTGTGACTCTTCAGATTTCCTAACCCTTTTTGGGGGTTGAATATTACAGGGTCGAATGTCAAATAATTAATATCGGCACAGGTGGCACAATATCCTTAGAATGACCCATATACTTCAGATTAATTTTAGTATTCTTGATATATTTGAGTTATTTTATGTAAAATCATATAAAACTTGAAATACAATGAAAACAGCAAAGACAGACTGAATCTGTTATTTAAAAAAAACAAAAACATTTTAGACTGTTTTTTATTTTTTGTTGTTTAGTATGCTTGTGAAGAAGCAATTTCAACATTAGGTGGTGCTATTAGCTAAGTATCTAAGCATGACTCATCCAAATTTACCACATCTCAGACCTTCCCACTTCTTGTGCAGCTGTCTGCGTGTAGAGGGCGTTTAAGCAGTTTTATGAGGCTGTAGCTTTTGGATCTCTGAGATATGACAATGCTTGAGAGAGGGGAGGGGGGCAGTATAATAACAGCTTGCCATAGACATATTCACGATCAACCATACAGACTTGATTGAAATGAATGAAAAAATATGAAAACCATTAGCATTGTTTACCGAATCACATGATACAGACCAGGCACATTACAGCTGGCATGACAACCAAATTAGCAAAACACACACACACACACACACACACACACACACACACACACACACACACACACACACACACACACACACACACACACACAGTAGTGTTTCCATGTTTTATGGGGACTTTCCATAGACATAATGGTTTTTATACTGTACAAACTTTATATTCTATCCCCTAAAGCTAACCCTACCCCTAAACCTAACCCTCACAGAAAACTTTCTGCATTTTTACATTTTCAAAAAACATAATTTAGTATGATTTATAAGCTGTTTTCCTCATGGGGACCAACAAAATGTCCCCACAAGGTCAAAAAGTTCGGGTTTTACTATCCTTATGGGGACATTTGGTCCCCACAAAGTGATAAATACACGCTCACACACACACACACACACACACACACACACAAATGCATTTTGTAAATATATATATATATATATATATATATATATATATATATATATATATATACCTTTACTGCTACCACACCAAGATCATATGGGCCTTCTACTGGTACTATAAAAACTTTGCTTTTAGTACATCCCAGCAGGGAGGGTTTTTCCCTCTGTTCACATCAGAGCAAGAAAGGAAATCTATTAGTCTGACAGCTCCCCCAAAAAGCCTGGCCGCAGCCGGTCCCCTGAGACCTTCCAACTGACAGCTTGCTGGAGGAGGGAGGGAAGTGATGGGGGAGAGACAGGGAGATTGGGAGACCGGAGCGGAAGTAGCAGGGGGGTGGGTTGGGGTAGGAGAGTGTTTTGAATTGAACTGCAATTAGCTTTCAAGATTATCTTTTGAATTAGCATTTTCTCTGAACCTGTTCAGATTATAAACACTGAACTGACAGCACAGAGCAAGTGTTTCATCCTGACAGTCGATGTAATGGTGCTGAGACAGAGCAATGAACTAATGTTACTCTTTTGGAGGCAAGGTCATAACTGTAGGGAGTTAGCGCTTAACCTTCAAGGACTACATGTAAGGGCTTTCTAATACTAAAAGACCGAAAAGAGAAGGTTGCGAGAGAGGGAAGGAAGAGACAGAGATAATTTTATCATTTGCAGCAGTGGATGAAATGACTGAGATAGTAACACTGTTTCTCTGTCAACATAGGTCATGTGTCACCGCACGCTGTTGGTATGGCATGCAAAGCAGAGAAGCTCTAAGAATTCCCTGTAAAAAAACATCACAGTATTTTACAAATATAGCTTGATGTTTACAGCTTTTTTTTGTGATTGAAAAAGAGGCTGTGAAAGATAATCTGTTCAGTGGGTTGTACTATTTAATACATTCGTGTCGATCGTTCACTGACGAAACATTAAAAACATGGCATGCCAAAAGAACTCTAGTTGACAAAAAACTCTGTGATAATTATACATGATATAGAACATTTAGATCCCAATACATTAACAGACATTTTTCCATATACAATAAAACTCAAGTTTTAAACTTGAGTGTTATCTGCTTTTGTGTTCCACAGAAAAAAGAAAGTCATAGAGGTTTGGGTGAGTATATAGTAACATAATTAAAATTTTTGGGTGAACTGAACTTTAAGCTGAGAATAACTTTTGAAGCCCACTATTAGGTGATTTGAACATGCACTACAATGAAAAAAAATGGAAGGGCTCTATTGAAAATACTAAACCAGTACACTTGAAATCAACTTAATACATATATGTTTGAGATGAGAACATACTTACATATTGATCACATTGCTATGAAATTTTCAGATGGATTCAAACAGTGTTCGCTCAACTTGATTTTTACTGCTTGACCAATTAACTTATTTCATATGAGCTAATGTAACACAAGAAGCCTACCCCAGTGCAGGACAGGACTCAACTTGTGGTGATGGGGTGGTGGAGGTTGCTGTGTTAGCACACTGAAACAGCAATGTGATAGATTGTGAGCAGACTTTAAAAGCAATGATGTATAGCTGCTAGTCTTCCCACTAGAACTACGCTACACTTACTTTCCATTTGGATTAAGAGGAGTTTCTATCTTGTTTAGTTTGTAGAGGTTACTATTGTGGAGAAGAGTGGAAAAAAATGGTTAGCTCGAGGTTGTGTACATTATTACTGACAAATCAGTGTGAGTTAATGTTCTCATGAAGCACATATTGAGGGTTTGTCTGTAAAATTACTATTCGGGGATCTGTAAACTTTTAGCATTGTCATACTTGTTATTCAGTACAAAATGATATATATATATATATATATATATATATATATATATATATATATGCTATGCTAGCTAGCAACAAGCTGGGAGGTTCATCAGAGTTTGATTTTGTGGAACCAATGTTCACAATTAAATTCAGTAAAACCAACAACTAAAAAAAATTCAGACAAGTTAGAGAAGGAAAAAGCAAAAAATTATAGAAATGAATACATGCTGTGGGAATAAGAATGGAAAATGTAATGTACCAAGAGAGAAGAGCAAACATCACAAAGGTTAGAGTGCAGATACACAATGAATGGGAGGCAGCTGTTTTCGATTTTATATTTCTAAACTTCAAAGTCTACAGTTCCAAAGAGAAACTGAAAAGGTTACAGTCCCTCTGCCAGAAAAAGAGCAGACTGCCTTATCTCAAGAGCTGAGAGTGAGGTTTACGTGAGAAGGCTGGCCACGAGAGGAAGTAAAATGTGTGAGAATGGCACTCACCACAGTCTCATCTCAGAACACTCACCGTCAACTCATGCCTGCCCTCACTCTCAAATCTATTGCTCCAGCATTCACCCCTCTCACTTCCTGTCTCATTTAAAGCTTCTCTCTGGGTGTTTGTAGTGCCACTTTAAACCTCAAAACACTGTTTAACTTTATAAGAAAGATGTACATAAAGATGGGCTGGTTGAAGTTTTCTTTTCAGCAGGAAAATGAACATTGCTATAGCTGCTTCTTCCTTCTCCAAGTTATTTGATGGTTTTTGATTCCTTGTATTCATGTTGTGTGTAAGTGCACACACACACACACACACACACACACACACACACACACACACACACACACACACACACACACACACACACACACACACACACACACACACACACACACACACATGGTAACATCTGGTCTAGTGGCTGCAGATCCAGGCCCATTAGCTGAGTGGTATCCAATAAACTAACAGTTGCTCAGATCTCAAAGAGAATTCCTGCCTTGACCTGACAACAGCTGCCAGCCCCAGTCATGAACGCATTTACATGCACACCAATACACTGCTATCTAAAAAACAAAACAAACAAACAAAAAAATCTGACAATGCAAGAAAATATGAAAGTTTAAATAATCGGGTTATTCTCTGCTTTTGACGTCAAGTCAAAATGCAAACGGTCATGCCCACAACACTTGTGCACATTGGATAAGCAAGTAAGTATGCCACTAAAGTTGTTTACATGCAATGGGAAATTGGAAATGGGCAAAAATCACAGGTGTTTATGTGTTTATACTTAAACGGTTTATGATCTTACCCTGACAAAGGAAAGTCGTTTAAAGCTTTATTTTCATATAATATATGAAAACATGATGATTTTTTTATATCAAGAAAAAACAATATATGAACATATACAGTATATATGTGTTTTGCATATATTGTCATATCAGATTTCTCTGGGACACCAGCACACCTCTATCCTAATCTTTAGACCAACATCTAAAACACAACATATGATGTTTTGTTTTTGTTTGTTTTTTTATCTGGAGCGCAGTAGAGATTTTCTAATGATACAGAGATTTTTTCACACATTTCAACAAATGTTACAGTAACTTGCAATAATTTGCTTTTAGAATTCTAAAATTCACAGTGACTGCTTGCTAGACTAACCATGCATGCTCTGTACACAAACACAGAAAACAACAGTATTTTGATTATTGTGAATTGATACTTGAACTAATATTTTTCATATCACATCCTCAAAGCCAGTCATAGAGTTCAGAGAGTTCAGAGGTTTGCATGCCCCAGGTGTATGTATGCCAGCAATTTCTCATGACCTTGAGTACTTACATTCTCATCAATGACTGAAACTTTGATGCCTGCCACCCTCTCTGCCACTTCCTGTCTCAGTACTTGCATCCTGTATTTTCACATCATGACCTTGAGTTACCACACCTAGATGGCACATTGACTTTCATAATATGTTCTCATGCTGACTTTGTGATACAGACTTGTACTGTTTTGTTAATGTTATTCTTCGTAAGCAAGTGTCCAGAGAAATTTATTTACAATATTAGTGTCTGAAGTTCAGTACTAACACAAACGTAATTTGCATCATTATGTGTGTGAGCGTATGTACAAAGGGGACACATAAAATCCTTAACACTCCCAACAAAATCTTTTAGAAGTTCTTGATCTTTTTAGTGTTTTGTGAAACATACTAGCTATTTTTCCTTGCTAATGTCTTTAAGTTTGAAGAATTCTAAATCTTAACACATTGAACAGCCAGTATTTAGTATGGTTTGTTAGGGTTCAGGCAGGCAGAAGTAGTACAGTGATATCTGTCCTTTGAAATCATGCTCAACCCTCATTTGAGATTGACCTCGCATTTTTTATGCATTGGATCCTAGAGATGCCAATGCTGTACAAATTGTAATGTAATTTGGACACTTTTCTTTCAATTCCAGTAGCTAGAAATCATAGTTATGTCACAAAATAGACACTTTTAATTTTTCAGAAATCTAAAGTAATGTTTTCTGTTTGAGGTCATTTTGAGTGTAAAAGACAGAGGTGGAAAGTAATAAATTACAAATACTCTCATTATAGTACTTGAGTACATTTTATAGTATAAATAAATAATAGTACTTTAACTTGAGATGATTAAAAATTAAGTATTCAACTTCGCTACAATTATTTTTCACCATAATTACAAATTTCCTGAATTTTTGGAAAGAAGAGCGTTATAAGAGCTAAATCTTTTTATAAACTAAAGCGCTGTGTGCAATACGACGGAAGCCCACATGGCACAGCATCACAAGCACATCAGCTTGCATAAACTGCCGCTGATGTCCTCTCTTCTCTAGCTTCTCCAAGACTTTCTGCCCTGACACTAAACAAGAACTATAATACGGTGATTTTCTGCATATTTCATTTTATTCTGGTAAGGAGCCGTTCATTCAGGTACGAGGGAACAGTCGGGATATCTTGTTTACTTGCTACTATATGTCTAAAACAATATAGGCTACTATATTTCTTTATATAGGCTACCTTAAAAAGATACAATGTAAACAGTGTTGGAATTTAACTGAAAAATTTCACCGAAATTGACAAAAATATCCCAGAAATTCAAAATATGGGGCAATAAAATGCAGATGCAACATGTTTCCCTGTTGTATTAATGATATATGATATAGTTGCAATTACATACATTGCGATCCTCTTTTGACTTTTGACTGAACATTATTGACATTCACGGAACTCAGCAAATGGGCAAAAAGGCCACTGTATTGTGATTTCCTTATGGTAGCTCAACCATTTTCAATTGTTCTAATAATTAGAACATTTTCTTCAGTACCAAATTAGCACTTTAGAATGCTTCTGTAAGAAATAGGTGACACAGTATATGTAAACATCACATAAAACAATTATTTCAAAACCATAATAATATTGGCAATTAATGATTTTGACTGTATTTTTTTTTTAATCAATTTAATGCATCCTTGGTGAAAGGCCCTTGGTGTTATAAAAATGGAAGCGTATATACTATATATAATATCATTTTCATAAAGTAACTTGTAACATAATTAATTGAGTAGTTTTTCGGCAATTCATATTTACTCTTACTTGAGTCATAATATTTCTTAAAGTACTTCTACTTGTTATTTCTTTCTTCAGTAGCAGTCCTTTTACTTAAGTAAGAGAAAATCAGTAATCTTTCCACCATTGGAAAAAGATAAAAAAACAAATGAAGATAAACAACCCATCAGAGAATGCTAGCATGTGAAAAGTCATTGCATTTGTTAATGATCACTTCTGAGACCCCAGATGTAAGTATTGCAACATTTTCTAGTGAGCATATGTTTGAAGCATATTATCAAGATTATAAATTTTGTTTTTAATCTGTTCTCATAAAATAAGGAAAAGTCATGAAGCATCAACATGTAAATGTTAGATGGGTTTTTGTGTTATTAAAGCGGTCTTGGAGTCTCTCAGGCTTGAAACATTATTAATTCCAGATTCAAGAACAGATGCAAAAGATTAAAAAATTGCACCATCCATTACACAGACATCCATTGAAATACTAAATGCATTTCCTCTGCAAAAGTTTTAGTTTTATTTCTTCAGGGTTAACAGTGGAATCCAGACATCTAAAAAAACATTGCTAATTGAATGCAAGTTTAACAATCTACTCCCATTCCTCTATTTGCATCCACTCTCCTTTCTCTCTCTCTCTCTCTCTCTCTCTCTCTCTCTCTCTCTCTCTCTCTCTCTCTCTCTCTCTCTCTCTCTCTGATCCTCAAACTTCCTGTTGTGTTGGCTAGACTCCATTGGCAGATTTACAACTGTGGGGTCAAAGTTTTACAGCAGCCTCATATAAATCTTGTTCCACCCTCTCCCCGTGTGCCCCTCTCGCTTCCCCCTTTGCATCCTCACAGCCACAGTGCCCAACCCCCAGTGCTTTCATGTGTCTCCATACCTGTGTGTGGTACTGAGAGAGCAAGAGAGAGAGAGAGAGAGAATGCAGTTGGTATTTATTATGTTATTTAGTTCTACCTCTTTGCAATATGTGTGCAATATATTTAGAATTCAGTGCCATACTGTGATCTTTTTCTGGAGAAGTAAGACTTAATTAACCATCAAGTTTTGTTTGGGGCTTGAGAGACAGAAACAGCGTTGAGTGTAATCGGATTAAAAAGTAATTTGTTACTGTAATATAATTACTTGTAGGCACAAAAATTTGTGTAACATTACATTTAAAAAAAAAATCATATATATTACAGTTACTAACTTTCGATGAAAGTAAATTTCATTTTTTAAATATTTTTTAAAGATTATTATTTGTGTAATACAATTAAAATGATAATTAATTTGTTTATATGTTAATCTGTTTGCATTTTCTGTGACAGCTAATGTGTGTGCCACAATGAACAAGGAAGAAATAGACATTAGTCTGAATTTGTTGATGGAATTTTTCTTTCTTTTTTTTATTTATGAAAAGTGTTTTAGAGAGTAAATTTAAAGAAAAGTAATTAGTAATGTGATTACTTTTTAGCAGTGGTGGACAGTAACGAAGTAAATGTAATTCGTTACTGTACTTAAGTAGCTTTTTTGCGTATCTGTACTTTACTGAAGTATTTAAATTTGGGGAGACTTTTACTTTAACTCCACTACATTTCAAAGTCAAATATCTTACTTTTTACTCTACTACATTTTCAAAATCAGTCGTTCCTTTTTATTTATGAGTGGATAAAAACGTAACTGGTCAAACGAGCCACCAATCACAGTACAGCGCACGCGCTTTGTTTTGAACTTGCCTTGGCGGCATCTACTAAGCGTGAACCAGGGGTGCGTTTCCCTAAAGGTGCGTACACACAGCCAGAGACTTTGTCGCTGCAAGTCGCCAGTGGCTGGCGGTGAAGTAGCTAGTGGGTGTTCCCACTACTGGTTGCCTAGTAACGTTTATAAATGACATTCACGGATTCCATTGCTGTTGACAGCGAATCTCTTTTCTTGCCACTAAAAACAAGCATTTTGGAGGGAAAAGACTAAATATAAATGGAATCAGTACATAAAATGCTTTATATCAAAGATGAATGAGAAACAAGGCGTGCTGTTTGCCATAGCGGCTGTTTATCTCCGGCGAAAATGCAAATGCCGGTCTGTCTGGGTCCATAAAATCCCAGCGATCTCAGATACACCTTTCCACGCAGTATTTTTCTTAAAAATGTCCTTTAATGTATCTTTTATTTAGAAGACATAGAAATGTCCTTTAATGTCTTTTTAGTTTAGTTATGTCAATAGATATAAAGCACCGTTTTTGAAGAGTGCGCATGTGTGAACGTGCTCTAGTGCGTAAGAACGACCTATGATTGAATCTGGAAATAAAGCAAATAACTGAGAAAAATATGAGATAGTCCTCAGATGACATGTCCGTAATTTATAGCAAAACATCTAGCATTAATTCGATCGCAAACAGATTCATTAAAAGTAGTTTTTACTCCACCACATGTGTGACATCATTAACCAACGTGGTTGAACAACCAATTTGCGACAATACGGTTTCGGGAAACAGTCGTGACTAGCAAGTTGATTTCTTCAACAGTGCATCGTACTACGGTAGTGGAGCAGCAAGTTACGTCGTTGTACGGGAAACGCACCCCAGAGCCGTTAAATATGAGAGTTGTGAACATAGACGGTTGCGACAGTGATCTCGTGACTCGGTCACGTGATTCGTGTAGCTCTCAATAGTTCCAAACAAATTGCGTTCCCAATGATTTTAAGCGGGGCAGAGAGCAGCAGCTATTATTGCAGCAATTATCGGTAAATATTGACGCATAATGTACATTGCTTATTATGTTGACACTAAAATGACTTGCATATAATAGC